>NC_056747.1:1050825122-1050907622 GCF_019279795.1 Protopterus annectens
CTCGTCTATGCCCTAGATCTCCTACATGGCGTTTGCAGTGGGCAGGGTGGGAGGAGCACTCCTGCATGTGTGCACACATGCCACATTGCTCAGCCTGGGCGTCTGTGTGACCTCCACAGACTGGACACACACCGTGGGACATAGGTCCTGTGCACATCCCACAGGGACGCACTGTGTCACTAGTCATGTGATAGCTCCCTTGCTGGTAGGGTGACACAGACCCATGGAACCACCACAGCGGAAGTACTGTATAGACATACAGTTGACATCCACCTCTGCCGTTCAGTGGACACTACCATGGGGGGGGTGACACTACTGTGTACATTGCACATGTGTTTACACACGGCCCTGACGGACATCATTGTTGCACACATTGCACCTGCTACGGAACGTTTGGACATGGTTACTTGCTGTTCCCTCCATTTCGGGTACCTATTCTGCTACTACTCTGTCCCATATGTGCAGGCCATACATATCGTGTTTATGTACATAACATTAGGCCATCCCTCCATCATGCATGCTATGCCTGTGATACTGTCTATGATTTCTGAACATATCCATCATGACAGCTTTGCATTACACATAATTGACATAGTCACCCCTACTGCGAGGGATACGTGCACATTGTGCGCACATTCCGTATGACATTGACGGTATATGCCCATGCACATGTGTGCTGTGACACTATACATACATGTCCTATCCCCTGCTGTGGCACTTCATTGTTCGATATCCACTGACAGCATCAGCGTGGGTGGTGGCATTGTTCTGTGTTTGGAATCCCTATGGCGGACCTTGGGTTATCACGGCTATGTACATGTTGTCCCACTGCTGTGCACACGTTGTCCACAGTCGTTGGTATGCTCTGTGGCTTAGCATTACATAACCACCTTTCACCACTCTCTGCCTGATGGACAGGTATCTTTACACACATCGCTCACATACAGTGCAGATTAGTCATGCGTATCATGCGTTACACACCAGTACATCTCGTGGGTTCGACATACCTTTCCGGCCTTTGCTTCTGTATTCGTCAATATTTACCTCTAACTCCTTGCTTTCGATTCACTTTGTGTTCGGTATGAACATACGGTTTGAATATCCAGGGAGTCTTCCTTTTATTCGTCGTCACCTGAGGCATGTGGGTTCATCACGCCAATAGCTGTTCCTCGGTGTGTAGTTATGCGCATATCACTGGTGATCCTCCTCCATTCGTACGTTACCCACGAAACTAGGCCATGGTTCATTCCTCGTGTGGCCGTTGGTTATTTGCACTACCTTCGTGGGGATGGTATGTATTGTATCATGTTTGTGTGACTGCATACGCTATGTGTGGTGTCAGGTACATTACACTGTGGTGTTAGCCGTGGATTGTGTGTGTTGGGTATGGTATTCTGTTTGACATGTGGGTGTCCGTGTTCTGGCGGCATCTGTCGATGGCGTTGTGCATTCAGATGTGTAACATAGCTGTTATATTCCTGTACACAACGGATGCAAGGATGCATCAGCTGCTGCTAGTATTTCCCACGCGGCTTGTTGTGGGTATGCCGCTATCATTGACTGCCTGTATGTTTTTGCTATGGTTTTGGCTGTTATCCCTTTGATATGTGCGATGGGGTATATCTGCGGATGTGGGTGACGTGTACGGGGTGTGGGTCTTGCATTTTTTACATACAAGATATGCTTGTGTGTGTGCTCCATCCCTGCTTGGGGAGCTGCAGGTTACCTGTCTGTTGTTCTGGGAATGTTTGTTTTGTTGATGTCGTGTGGTGTCGGTATCACCTGCATGTGTGCTTCCTGCACGTATTCCTCCTTCACATCGGTTATATATCTGCGGATGTTCGTCCGTGCCTACTATCCATTGGCATTTTGTCACTGATAGTTACAGTGATTGTGGTCCTGTACTTGGGATGGCCTGTATGCTACCGGTAGCCTCCTATTTGTGTGGCGCTTGCTTACTTAATGGTTGTGGAACACACAGCGGTATTTACGGGACCGTAAGTGTCCACGATCGGTGCCGGGATAGCACATTCGTATTTTCACCGTACATGCCTGATGCTGTGTAACGTTGCCGACGTATCATGTTGAGTCTACCATATGGCCGCCATACATACGGTCATGGTTTGTACATGCGTCCTTTGCATCTCCTGTTGGCTATGGCCCTGTGGTACATTCTGGGACATTTCCGCTTTGCATCGCTTTTACGCCGCCACGCCTAGCCACTGAGGAGATGTCAGTACTACTTTGTGGGTACTGCTGTACATACGCCTATGGTTCCTGTACTGTATGCCTACGCATGTTATTACACTCCGCCTGTGACATGTCACCTACATACACATTTTACAGTGGCACACACATTACACACACACAGCGGAACACACGACAACCTCACCTCACACATACACATATTGCTGCCATAGCTCTCAACCTTCCATTTCCAAAATGAGGAACACACACATTCATAATGTGGAACAAATGGGCAAACTGTAAAACACATACTAATGGCTTACTAACACCTTCAGCTAAGAAGGTCATAGGATGGTTAAAATATGCTGATTTACTTACAAAGAAGAACCTTTAATGAATTACTATGATTACTTTCTATTTACCAGGATTTCATTTAAATACATTCCTAACAATGAATGTGTGACAGACTCTTTCAATGTGGAACTTTGAGGAACTGCGAGGAACATGAACTGTTTTAGACCCCAAATGAGGTACGTTCCTCATAATGACGTACACTTGACAGGTATGATTGCCGCTTTCGCACCGACGGTTGCACACAGTACCTACGTTGGCCGCATCGCCGGCGGCGGTGTGTACCTCTGCACTCATATCCTATGGATATGACACGCATATCCGTTACTGTACCGTGGCCTGGCGATCATCCCGACCCGCGGATATGTATTGATGCAGGTTGACATTTCCATGGCTGGCGTTCCCTGCTCTGCCACCCTCCCGGATGATCGGGTTGTCGTTCACTATGTTTACTATGTGGAGATTTCGCGTCTTACTTATCTGTAAACTTGCATCCCTGGGTTCCATATTAACCTGTTGTACTTTATATCTGTGTATGTGTACATATATTTCTACGTGTGTACTGATATCTATTTCCGTATCTGTGTATGCACATAAGTACATATGTAGTCGACTTGCGGCGACAGTGGCAGCATACGGCTATGCCATCTGCTGTAGAACCGGTGTGCGGTTGAGGTGTTGGCGTTCCATGCTCTGCTGGCTATTGGGTGTGCAGTGTTTGGGTGGTGCCTTTGTTGGAGTCACACATAGGTCCGCCCATACAGTACACATTACGGGCGGACATGTTTGTATGGCGTCCATTTCACTGTGTGTGCAGGTAAGGAGGTGTCAGTCCATGGGGCCTACGCTGTCAAAGTATGTGCTATGCGTTCCCTCTTTGCCAGGGCATAGGCATATTGGGTACGCCTACGTCTACCTACTGGGGCTGGCACAGTGTGTTCATGGCGCTGAACGCCCTGTGCCTGTGCTTGCCTTGGCAGTTGTGGCGGGCTTGGTGGCCCTAGACCATTATGTCCCTGCAGCAGCTGTTTCCGCAGAATCATATTGCGTAGCATACAACATACTATGAATATGTGGGCACATGTGCCTGGATAGTACTACAAGGCTCCACCGGATGTATCCAAGCACCGGAACCGTGATATCAACATCCCAAACACACGCGCTATGATTATTCTGGTTTGTGCGTGTGCCTCATTATGGCATTCTTGCATGTGTGTGTGTGCATTTCTGATGGGTGTCATCATCCACGGCTCCAGTGCATAGCCAGCATCCCCCACAAGGTGACCTTGTGTGATGTCTCCCCTGGCGAATACCTGATACAGCTGTGAGGCATGCCAGATATGGGAGTCGTGGTAGCTTCCAGGGCTGCCAGCACACACATCCATGATAATGCCCTGCGCATTGCACACGACCTGGCAATTGATGGAGGGGTATCCCTTGCGGTTTATGTAGTGTCTACCCTGCTCCCTGGGCGGTGACTTGATTTCTATGTGCGTACAGTCTATCGCACCCAGTACCTCCGGGTATTGTGCCACACGGTGGAAGTGGCGCATATTGCTAGCCAACTCCTCCTGAGATCTGGGGAAGTTTATATACTCATGGGCATGTCATAACATGGCATCCAGGAACTGGTGTAGTACCCTGGATGCTGATGCCTGTGAGATACCCATTATATCCCCGGTTGGCCTTTGAAAGGTACCTGTAGCCAGTATTCGCAAGCTCACACATACCTTTGTGTCCACTGGGATGGGCTCCCCTCTGTTGTCTCTTGTTCTCAGGCGGCGGCACAGCTCCACTATTTGCTGTAACGTGTCCCTGTCCACCCTGTAGCGCTCTACTATCTCCAGGTCTTGCAGCCCCTGGTAGGTCACCCTTGGTCTGAACACTCTCCTTCTCCTATGAGGCCTACGGTAGTTGTTGGCATCCTCCTCCGCAACTCCGTCTGTCTCTGACACATACCTATGCATCACGGCCATGGCGGCACCCAACATATACATATTAAAAGTTCCCCGTGTGTTTACACCCTATGGTGCGGCGTTTGGGAAATCGCGCTGTGTGTTGTGTGCATTCCACTTTATACTGTTGTGCTGTATACCCGGTGATGTCATTGGGTGTGTCTGTGCAGCCGTATCTGTGGATTATCTTCGGTGTTTTACCGTTGCAACTGCAACGGTATTGCCTTTAGTGTTACATTACAGTTGCCTGCATTGGCTTAGCTTTGCATCTTACATTACTGTTTCTGCACGTTGCACCTACTATTGCCTGCAGTGCATCCTGCAGGCACATGGCATATGATGCATTTTGTCTGCCGCCGTTATGCTACCTCTGTACTTGGCTGTGCTATTTCGGTTCTTTGCTCTTTGCATTTCTACTACATCCCCTACTATCTTTGCATTCCTATGCCTCCCCTTTCCCGTTTTGCAGGAGTCTGCATGCAGAGTTGTCAGCTGCCGCCGTTTGCCCTTCCTGGATTGATTGGTGTTGATTGCTCATTACGGCTCCAATTACACTGCTTCCGCATTTCCTCATATTCTCCGCATTACCTTCCTATATCCGTGGTTGTTGACGGGGAGGCCGTCACATGACTGGGTTGGGGAACATGGTCATCCTCGTGCACATGCATCTATGCAGGCATTATGTACTCTCAGCGCATCTATTTCCTCACACGCCGATCCTGCTGCTGTGATGTGCATTGTACAGCCCATGTTTGCTGGCCTCCAATGTGCTTCCTCCTACAGTGGCACACCCCTCTGCGATTGACATGTATCCCGTGTAGGCCACTCCTCGGTGTACTACCGCTGCGCCATTTGCTCCATCCTTACACCGGCGCCGGTTTTGCGATTCACTATTATCTGCCTCATTTGCATGGCATTGACTGCTAATACATGGTTACGGCGAACACTGCCGCCACTCCTTGACAACCCTTGCGCTGGGGTTGAGGCTTTCCATACATACTATGGTGTGTGGTGGCTGTGCATCTGATGTGTATTATACTGCTCTTTTAGGACATTCTCATATTATTTAATTGTTTTGCACCTTCTGTGCACATATCCGGGGTTCTGCTGTGGTTTCTGCGTACATAACAATTATGTCATTATTTACAGTTTGTGCATGTTTTCTTTGGACATTCTCGGTGCCTTTCGCCATTGGCATATTGCACCTGTATGATACCTGACGTTGACAGCCTTCCATTACTCCTTGGTCATGTTTGGCTAAATGTAAACCGCTTTTTGGTTTACATTGCCGTCTACGCTTACGCCTGCCCAACTTCGTGGATTGCTATTTGCCTTCATTTGCATGGTGCAATACCGCACACAGTGTGATTAGCATACCTACGCCGGGGCGAGGTCCGCACGCCGGTAGTGCACATGGGATTGATTCATACCTGAATCGCTCGGTGGCCATATTTGGCTTTATAACGCCGACGCTATGCGGGCGCCTGGCGCAAGGTTCATGAATCCCGGGGACTATCTGTATTCACTCAAAATAAGTAAATGCACATTTTTTTCATATGTTATGTTTGAATACATCACTGGTGTCTAATGTAATAAACATATAGGAATATAGGAATCTGCACACTGTTCAATAAGCTCTCCATGTCTTTTCAGGTTGACAGACTGGTACCGTCTGCATTCATTTATTTATTTACTATTTTCCTTGCTTGTTTATCAAGACATGTGAGTATTTAACTGAAAGTACAATTTTTGTTGAGTTCCAGGCAAAAGTTAAATATAACATTTATTAAGCAAAATTATTAATTACTTAATCACTATACATGATGTAATGACCTGCGGTGGTGGTGCTGCGGTAGCGTTGTCGCCTCACAGTAAGACGCTGTCAGGTTCGATGCTCAGCTAGAGCATCTTCTGCGTGGAGACATGCATGAATGGGCATACCTTCGTTGAAGGTTGTGCATCAGGGCTGATAACTCGGCACGTAAAAATCAACTACCAATCATTAGCGGACTGGAGTTCTGCTGTGGTGACCCCTAACCAATCGGTCAAAAGCCGAAAGACACAACAACAACTATACATGATGTAATGCACAATGAAAAAATAAGAATAATAAAAAAAGCAGTGATTGAGCTGCTATGGGTATGTTTCTACTCACCTGGGGCAAGTCACTGATTTGTGGGCAAAGATGCAACCTAGAAGCTGCTGACAACCTCGCTGTGTCACCCTGAGTCTGGTGTTCCTATGTTTTCAGTGTATTTTGTTGATTATTGCTACTAATGGTTCAAAAACTTTAACATATTTTCAAATTTCATAACAGTAACGAGAACCATTTCATCAAATATAAATAAATAAACACATAACTAACATGAACAGGTTGTACCTAGTTTGAACAGGCTGTAAAACATTATACTATGTACAAAGTTTATTTTTTGAAACACATGTAACATCTGCTGATTTCTTTCAATGCTGCAGCTAAAATAATGCACAAATAATCTATCAACCAATCTGAGGGGAGTTTCATAATCCAACCAGAGCTGTTAAGGCCATATTGCAAGAGAAATCGACTTCTGCAGCTGCCTAGTGTGGTTACAAAGGAGACAGGTCATAGATTTGCAAAGTAAAGACTGAAGCAGTTCATCTGAAATTAAAGAAAGGTGAGGTGCAAGGCCAATCCATGCTGCTATTAGAAAGATATTATCATATTTGTCACTGGAAATACGGAAGATATACTTAGTACAATAAACACCCATGATATAAGCAAGCTTGGGTTACATGCATTATTCCTCTCTCATGAGACATAAATTTAGTTCTAAGGCATTAGGAATTGTGATGAACCCCTAGTACATATCTCAATGCTGGACAGTGACAATTTTAATATTATATCAAATAACGAATTTGCTTGTGACATTGCAACCAAGTATGAAGGGGATATTAAGGTTTGTAACTTCTCAAGTACCACCATTGATGTGAATATGGCTGAGATGTTTTCAAAAGGTTTTACATTTGTCCCTGCAAACAGAAGCAAAATAGACACAGTTCTGTTGGACCTTAAAACCTATCTTAGGAAATTGGATTATAAAATTATGTTTGAAGACACTGGGATTTCCACAAATAATCTTAGAGTGGCTAGTACATTCAATCCCCCTCACCACCCAGTTTTGCAGTTGCATACAAAGATGTGTGAGACTGACATTAGGAATTTCTTGAGTTTTTGGTAACAAGAATCAGAGTAATTATGATATGAATAAACAAGTGCTTGACCAACTGGATTTTATTAGAAAACAAAAATTCAAATCATGCAACCAGATAAGGGAGGGAGATTAGTGATTTTGGATGTACATGATTATAATAATATCATTTTGGGTATTTTAAAAGATGATACTTATGAACCGGTATCTAGGAATGAACTTTGGGGAGGTTATAATAGAATCAATGACCAACTGAGAGGTATGTTCTTTGACAATCGTATTAACCTGGATGAGTATAATTTGATATATATGCCCTCTCCTATGATTCCACCTTTGTTTGGAGTCCCTAAGGTACATACGATCATTAGTAATCCACCCATGTGCCCAATAATTGACGGAAGAGGGTCAATTAAATGCACTTGTGCTAAATTTTTGGATTTCAAGTTAAATCACTATTGGAAGGGGAAACACACACTGTGAGGGATTCCTGAGACTTTTTAAAGAAAATTAACAACTTAGAGTTTGATGCCACAGATATTTTTATCACTATAGACATCAATGATTTATATACTGTGATCCCTCAGGATGAAGGCACAAACTTATTTACTCAATTCGTACATTTCAAGACAATTTCACAGGAAGCATTTAATCCATATGAGGACTTTCTGGAAATTATCTTGAAAAATAATTTATTGATATTCAGTGGTCAGTTTTATCTACAGAAAACTGAGGTGGCTATGGGTTCCCCTGTGGGCTCTCTCTTTGCCAGTATTGTAATGGCCCAATGGGAGCATTAGTATCTGTTCAGACAATCATTCATCAAGTAGATTGTCACTGGGTATAGTTCTGAGATTAAGCAAATTCAAGAAGATATCGGTATTGTCACACTTTGACCCCTCCAGTAACTGCGTTGCACTCTGTACTGCACGTTCAGCAAGGCCATTTGACTGTGGGTATTCCGGACTACTAGTAACATGGATAAAGTCCCATTTTTGCAAATTTCTGAAACAACTGGCTCGTAAACTGGATACCATTGTCAAAAATAACTTTGTGTGGATTACCATGGACTGAGAAGTGACATTTCAACTTAGTAATGACAGCACTGGATGTTAGATTAGGTAGCAAATCGATCTCAAACCAGTTTGAATAAGAGTCTACCAACACTAAGTAATGCTGATTGTTCCACTAAAATATGTCAGTGGCTACTTTTGACCAAGGTAGTTCAGGAATCTGGCTTATCTGAAGTGGCTCTTTTTGCAAATGCAGTCTAATCCAATTGCATATTAAACAAGATGAAAGCACTTTATCAAAGTCTTTCGACAGAGAAGGCCAAAGTACTAGTCTTCTCGCCCTTCTTTTGCTAGCTTCAGAACTTGAGTGGCCACGATGCAAAATCTGAATGTATTCATGCTGTAAGGAAATAGGAACAGTAACTTAGGGACCTTTAAAAATGATACCATCTTCCATCAGCATCTCCTCTCCGTATGGAAAATAAGGGTGCACTTCTGGAAGCACACAAGATTGCCTTGATGGCCATCCAACATTGATGAAGTCCAAGAAAAAACAAACTGCTGTTCCTCCACAGAGAGAGACTCTTATAATTCTAAAATGAGTATCAATACCTAATATTTTAATACAAGTAAAATCCAGCACAAGTAGACAAACAAAACAATAAAATCACAGTATAACAGCAGAAAGTCAGTCTTCAACCAGCGGAAGGATAAGCACTTTCAGCAATGTCTTCTTCAGATCTTGTTGGTTAGCAAAACACACCCATTTATTATTGAGTAACTGATTCAATCAAATCACTTCCGTAGATTCTTGCCTCTTAACACCAGCTTTAAAGGAACCACATAATTAAGTACAGGGTTCCTATCTGCTTGCAAGTCTGCATTCCATTTGGTTTTTGCTGTTTCAGTTTTGTTCAATCACTTCCTCTAGCATTAACATGGATTTTTTCCATGGATAAAAAGAGGAACTTATGTCTGGGATGTTTCTGTATGTGATGTGCTAATGCATTTGTTTGTACGGCCAGCCTAAGGTCACTACAATGATGTAATAATGTTTCTTTAAACTGTCTATTGTTTTTTCCTATGTAGAATGCTGTGCAGCTATCTCATTCGGTTATATACACAATATTTTTCATATTGCAATCCACGTAGGTCCTCAGTTTGTATTCACGGCCATTAACTGGATGTTTAAAAAAGTTTTTGCTATCTATATAGGGGCATGCCTTGCATCTTTTAGAGGGAAAGGTACCAAATCTGGAGATGCAACTGTGAACAGCAGATGTTTGTTTCTGGCAAAAGACTCTCTTCAAGTTTGGCTTGATCTTGAAGGTAAACCTTGGGGTTTCTCCTACTATGGATCTGACAGCCTCATCTGTCATCAAAATCTTCAAGTTGTCCTTAACTATCTGGCATACTGCTGAAATATCTTTGCTATAAGTCAACAAACATCTCACACCATTTCTCTCATTCCATACTTCATCATTGGGGTCTTGCCTTGGCCCTGCTGAAAATTATGGTCTCCCTCTCATTCTCCTTTGTTCTTTGGCTTTCAGTTGGCCTTGATGGATCTCAAGGTTTTTATATCCCTGAGCCATCAGACTTTCCTTTATCCATTATGACTCTTCCCTTTGTGTTCTGTCATAAGTACACAATCTAGAAACCTGGAGAAATTGACCTTTAGTTGTTTGAGAGTAAATGTGTGTCAGATGCATGCTGGTTCTGTGCAAGATGTGATTCCACCAGCAACCATTTCTATGCATTCATGTGTCAAAGCTACCATCTCCATCTAGTAAAACAGTAACATCAAGGAAATGTATCTCCTTATTGGAATACCGGAGGTCAAATTCTAAAAATGAGGTAGTAGAGCCAAGATATCCCACAAATCTTAGAAGTTTCTCCTCCAAGCCTTTCCATAGAACAAACACATCAACAATAAATCTGCCATAATAAGCAACATGGTCTCTTCAGACATTATTGTTGTTAAACAGAAGCTCTTCTTCCCATTGAGCCATGACCAAATTTGCAAAAGTATCAGCGCACGATGTACCCATGTCTACTCCCCATTTCTGCTAGTAATAGCACTGCCATAAATACAATCATGCAACTTCGAACATGTGAACACAATTGCCAAACGTTCCTTCTTAATTTGAGCATACTGCATTTCAGTTTGGGTAAGATTTCAAGATGCATAGGCAACAGGTCTGCCCTCTAGAAGAATGACTGCACCAAGACCGAACTTTGAAGCATCACAGGAAAGAACTGCTGGTTTGTGGACACAGATATTGAGTATATAGCCACCTGCACCTGCTGCTGACCCTCATTTTATGTAGGGAAACTAATTGCAGGTTGAAGGATGGAATTTTGAGAAATCTGTCAGCCATCAGACTTAAGGTAAAACTAAATGCTCTTTCAGTACATGTAGAGAAATATCCAGGGCATCTATTTCTATTCCAAGCATTACAGAAAACAACTAAGGATAGTAGGAACAACGAGGTCTCTGGTTATACAGAGTATTGTGAAACCAGATGGATCATAGAAATTGGGGCACATAGATATCCAGGACTCAATGGTGTGGTGCCTTTAAAACCCGTTTTGAATAGGCATAGACCTTACATTCCTAAGTATTAATTGTTTTATTGATGGTCTCTTTTGATTGGCGCAATTCAGTTTAAAAAGAATTGTATGTTGTTTGTTATTGTATGTCTGAGGAAGGGTTTGAGTACCTGAAAGCGCTAACATTCTCTGTGTTATATTAAATCATTTTTATTAATTTTACTGCCTGGTGGTCTATGGATCTTTTTTTCACGTATTCAAATGTTGCCAGGGCATGAGTTTAGGTGTGTCATAGCCAAAAAGGTGGAAAGAAACATCAGGGGAGGTCCATGATCTTTGCATCTTGAAAGGAGGGAGTTAGATTGGCAACTACTTTTGGAGGGCTGTCACTGGCCAGGACTCAGTGAACATGCATTCATTAGTAGTATTTTGAGGTTGAAAGCATTATGGAGATAAAATGTAATAATTTTATTTTACATAGAATTTTATTATTTTACTATAAACTTTAGCAGTCATTTTTATACACATTAGCATATTCATGGTTTTAATATATACCTCATTTAATATATTTAATACTTTTTATTTATTTATTCATTTATTTATTTATTCATAGGTTAATGTTTACTATTTCCTATAATATATATTGTTATCTTGGAAGTTAACTGCACTGATCCTAGTTCCATTTACAATACTTGTATATCTTTTTTAAAGACTTTGGTATATCACTTTAACATTTTACTTCCTATTTTAGCACATCATTACACCATCTATTTAAACTTGTACTTCGTTAATGAGAACTATCTGCAGAAGTCTATTTACTATAAGGGTGAATGTGCTCAATTATTTTAAAGATTTATTTTAAAGTTCCTTGTTTTTGAATTACCGGTTTTACCCTAAGGTGGACATACAGCTTTTTGTTTTTCATAAATTTAGTTCTTATCTGAGTGAAAAGCCCAGTCATAGATGAACCACTACCCATGACTATCATATAAAATATGAGTCCCAAAAAACACTTGATTACTGCTAGAACCTATATAAGACCACAACTGTATCCTCAAAGATAGAAGGCATTGTTCCTAGACATGAAATAATTCAGCTTGGTGTTTTTATGAAGTTTCTCAGTCCCTTTTTAATTTTTTTAAGTCATATATGGATCTCAGTCTTCAATGCATACGTATTTCTGCAGGAAATCTGTCATCACCTAAGATGTAATTCTGTAGTCGAGTTTCCTTTTTTTCGGTAACCTCACTCTTCGTTTTCTTCATCCTTTCCTTCTTAGTATGTCAGCCATGTTTGTCAGACATTAGATGATGTATGAAAAGTAATAAAACTCACATAATAAATTCCATTTTCCTTCAGAAATTCTTCATATTTTACATTGGTTAAACAAAATCCATCATTGGACACTAACATACCTAAAATGTTGTTGGTTTTCTTTCGGCTTTTCCCGGTTAGGGGTCGCCACAGCAGAACTCCAGTCCGCTAATGATTGGCAGTAGATTTTTAGGGTGCCAAGGTGCCAGCTCGATGCCCAACCTTCAGCGAAGGCATGCCCATTCACGCATGCCTTTCGAACGTTACTCGATCATGGGAAGGACATGCAGACTCCACACAGAAGGCGCTCCAGCCAAGAATTGAACGGGAGAACCTCTTGCTGTGAGGCGACAATTCTACTGCTGCACCACCGTGACTTACACTAATATACCTAAAATACTTTGCATATAAACATTTTTTTTAATTTTTTTAATGGCTGCTTGAGAAGTTGACACATTCAAGGTACATGCATCCAACCATTAAGAGTTAGTCTGAGTCAACTGATGTCAAAACTAAAAAAAACATTTTTCTCCCCAAGCAGTAGGCCAGCATAGTCCATATGCAGTCTAGATCATGGCTTTTCAGGCCATTTTCCTGAGTTTACATGTGCATTAGATAGCAATTTACAGTTTGATTGACATTTTCAGACATCTAGAACCCTTATCCACATTCTAGTTATCTATACCAGTCAAACAAATATATGATTTGGTTAAGCTTTTCAGTCTGGATATTTTAACATATTTAGGAGAATAGAATGCTACTGGTTCCTATGATACATGTAACCTCTTACACTTAAAGCTAGTTTTCCTTAACAATAGGTTGTAAAGCTTGACTTATTGATTATAGGGGAGCCTTTCAGTATAAAATCATGAAGATAAAAGTTAAATCTGTGCCCAACCAGTATTTAAAATGTTCATTGTGGACCAGTACATTGTCCATGATATCACACATGATTAGGTGATCCAAGTCTGTTTTAGGATGGTTAACACGGTCAATGCACATCATTAACAAGCCACGTTCCTGGTCTGTAGATAACCTGATGTACTCTCCAGCACTGTACACTTGGTGAATCATTTTGTAGATCATGAGTGCTTTAAATAAACAAAAATTCATAAAGTTATGATATATGTATGTCGTGAAAATATGACCAAAAATGTATTTATAAAATCATTGAACTTTAAATTGTTCAGCAAATCTCCTCTTTTTCTCATGTGACTATTTTTTCAAGAGATATCAATGTACATGAGATAAAGGCAATTAGTTTGCTACTACCATCAGGCATTCTTTTTTTTTTAATAATCATCTTTATTAAATGATCACATATGACATAGGCAATCTTACATTTATATAAATGAAAAACAAACAAGATTGACACCACTGCTTTCAGACATTCTGAGCAAAATCACAACTTCTACATCATAGCGTGAAGCAATAGCGCAGAGAATGAAATCTCTGTTACCTGAGTAATAAACATACATATTCATATTGCCCAAACATGACTGCTTAGGATAAAAGGTCAAATGCTGAGTCTGTGCAGGATCATTATATGCCAACGTCTGTGTTCATCAAAGGGTAGTTGCATCCTTCCTTGGCATTATTCGATCATGGAGTTAATATATATATATATTTTTTTTTCTAATTGAGTTATGTCCTCTTTCTTCTTGTGCACTAGTACTGGAATGTTTATTCTGCTGTTATCTGAGATACTTTATTCTCTCTTCAATGCTATGAGAACCCTCAGGACCCATTTCTCCCTTACTCACCCAACATCTTAGTCATATCTACCCTTACTTCATCTGAGCCTGCAGCTTTCCTTGACTTTGTTTAGCTTAGGGTTGTTTACGTTTTCTAGGGTGGGCTCCTCTTCTTTCATTGTAGGCTATGTCTGGACCAGAACTGCTTCTGTATGGTTTTCCTCATTCAGTATCTCCTGGAACTACTCCTTCCATCTGCCTTTGATATCCTGTGGACTGGTGAGCTGGTTGGCGCTAGCATGCCTTACATAGGGTGTTTAACTATCTTCTTTATCTGTCTGTCTTTGCCTTGTTACCTGTTATAGTTTCTTTGTGCCATCTACTGAGTCACTTTCCAGAACATGGTAGAGTGTCTCTGATGCTTTGTTCTTCATTGTTGCAACTGGTTTCTTAACCTCTTTGATAGTCGAGTATTCCTTATTTCTTTTGATAATTTCTTATGTACCTTATTTTTATACCTGGTTTAGCCTCATATCTGTTCTACAGCCCTCAGACATGCTTTTCTGAGAAGCTACTCTTCTTCTGCAACTCCACTTATTTCCTTTTCTCCTTCTTCCTGAGGTGCTTCAGTCCTCATTGTGGCCACCAGTGGTTTATACTGTGGGATTACTGTTTCACTTGGGATAGTTTTGCAATCTCTGATTCACAGCACAGAAATGGGACCTGAATGGCTGGGATGGGAGAGGGGTGTTTTCTTTATCTGGCCACCTGTTTGGTGAGCCATTTTTTTTATTTTTTTTCATTTTTTGCTCTTTACTTGAAGTGCTAAGGTGGTGGGGGTGGGACCAGCTATGCTTCTGTCTACAGTTTCTCAGGCAGAGATGCAAAGGCTGTCTTATTCAAGTAATAATATATAATGGTTCTAGTGCAGCTCATGAGACCACCACAGCTAAAAATGAAATTATGCATTTTTAGCAAAATTAAAATTACAGAATAGGAAAAGCTTATAAAAATAATGACAAATCATTTTTGCATTAGGGCAAGCCTCTTAACTTTCCAGTTGGAGAATGTACTTTCCAAACTCTCTACAAATATATCTCTGGAGTCTGAATTCTTGTCTTTTTGTGGGGAATGAGTATCTTTTTAGTATTTTATAACTATACTTTTGATAAACATTTTGTGCGAAAATCTAGATTTCAAAATTGTTATTGAGGGCCATACATAAAATAGGCTAGAACACAAAGTCAAATTATGAATGCACTCTGTACCATGAAAAATGCATTAAAATTATATTAATTTATTGCCGAATGTAGCACATTATTCTTGCAAGATGTTCTATGCTTCTGAGGGTGGGGGTGATTATAATTAGGTCATATAACTGATCTATTATTAATTTATACAAAGGTGGCATGTATATGTTGGCTAAATAAAAAAAAGAAAAATAAATATAGGCTGAAATTAATGTTTCTGCATGCATGCTTTTAATAGACCCCTGGAATACAACAGGTATCATGTCAGTATCAGACAGGAATACATTTCAAAGACTCCTGATGCATTTGTGACAGCATTCAAGACCTGTCATTGAAAATAAATAAAAATGTATTTGCATTTCAAACTTCTCTTGCATGTATCATTTTTGAAGTGTGTCTTGGTCCAGTTGTAAGTGAAATGCAACAAGTGATACATATTTCTAACTGTTCATGCAGGCATCATCTTTTGGAGTGTGTTGAGCCACTTGCATATAGAGTTTAGATCACCTTTCAGATGATCAAAACTATCTTCTCAGAAGTTTATAGCTGCCTCTGAAAGGAGTATTTTTAGTAATTTAAAAAGTTGTCTAATGTTTAATTTGGTGTCCTAAAATGTGATGTGCCAGCCTTTTGAGGCTGCAATAACTAATTCATGAAGCAAGCCCTCCTTTAAATGTATATCTGTAGAAGTTGAGCATCCCTGCACACTATGTCAATGCCAGGATGTACTGATTGTCTATATTTAGAGTCTAAATAGAGCTGGGCTGTTTCAAACAGAGACCCCAAAACAGTTAATGAAATACAGAAACCTCTACAGGTTGAAAACAGGGAAGAAGTGTTGTGCCTAACAACAGCAAACACCATTAACAATTCTTTACATTCCCTGATGCATCCTTATTTAAAGTATGTTAATAATCTCTTGTGTTTTATATTTAAGATAAGGTTTCCTGTTAGTTTCAGCATAGCCTTAGGTATCACTGGTTTTCAGCTGCTTATTGTTTCTTATTTATTGCAACCTAATAGTGAAGTGTGATTTGTTTTCTATTTATTGTCACATAACAGTGAAGTGTGTTAATATCTGTGCGATACTATTTCTATTCAAATGAGAAATTAGGTGATAGAAAAGCCAGGGAAGGTGATGTGATTTACTTAGCTTCACAGAATGAATCAGTACATATAAATTAGAGTGATTTTAAATAGCAGGGTCTTGGTTTGCTCTTGAGACATCTAACCACAGTGGTCACACCAATCTCCTGGCATGGTGGCAGCCTCTTCAAAGGTGAATGGCCCTTTCAAGCATATTTTAAAATATTATTTACCTCTTTCGGAGTCAGGCAGATGCTGTGAAAGCAGAATGTTCACTTGCAGAAAGTAAGAAGTTATGAACATCTTAATGCATAAATACAAATATTCATGCTTAAGAAACTCAGTAACAGGAAATACTTTTTATGCAGAACATGCAGAGCTCCATAAATAATTGGAGCCAGTAATCTGTATAGAACAACAAAATGGCAATAATGGTAGAGACTTATAGAAACTATAAAAAGGGTACTTGCAATTTTGGCAGCATCTATATTATCCCTGTTGAACAGCAGCCAAGTACGAATGGTGAGACAGCAATAACAAAGGAAATCTTTCACTAAGTAATATTGTGTTTTAGTGCAATGCATAAAGTCCATATGTAACTGTTGTTTTGCATAAATGCAAGATCATTGGGTATAGCTGTAGCACTTAACAATGACATTCTCAGACAGTGACAATCTGCTTCAATAGTTCACTTTGAAGACACTACAGTGTACAATTGTTGTATATTTAGGGCGTTTGGAATAAAAATCTTTATTATGAATATTTGCCTGATTTTCAACACACTGTCTTCTGCTACGCAGTGCATATGTCTGCAGTATAGACAGTTTATCAAACTAAGAAACAGTTTTGCTTCTTGTGGTCTTTATTATTTTTATAGCTTCCCTGCAGTGGGTTTATCCCCCTACACCCTTAACACTAATATAACCAAATCCAGTTGATGCATGTCAGGTAAAATGAAATTCCAGACTTCACTTACAAATATTTCTAACATGAAAGATAATTTGTGTATTTATTTATTTATATCTTGATCAATTGACACTTGATTACCAGGAAAGTCCGACTAGGTAGAAGCCCATTTTCAGAGGTGGCCCAGGGAGAAAAGCTCCAAATTATTACAAAATGTTTTAAGAACAATAATTTTACAATCTTCAAAAATAAAACAAAAACTACTGTGGACATTGCTTACCATTGTATATAAAGCCATAACAACTTACTGGAAGAATAAAGTACCACCAACTTTTCAAGATTTAAAGAAAATCGCAATCATTGTGTCTCAAATGGAAGTAACAATAAAGAAAAGAACTGATAAGACATCATATATCATTTATTAGCAGAAAGTTGACAAAATATTGGACAAAACAAATTGATCTGATTAGTCAGCACAGCTTCTTAATACAAACTGCATATTGTATATGGAAACTTGATGATATAGCGTCTATACTTAGGCAATTGCATAGTTTCTTTTTTAAATAATTGACTAGTCGATTACGTTATATTATTTTATGTTTCACTATTTATGGTTCAATCTATTTGAAGATATGGAAAAAAAATTAATAAAAATTTCTTTGAGTAAGAAAAAAATAAATAAAACAAAAACATCTGCAGTTTAAATAATTATAACAAATTAGAAATAATATAAAAACTTTGGTTAAGAATCAATACACGATATATAACAAGTGAGGGAAAAACAGGCTTATGGTATGTTTACAGAGAAAGTCAGGGAAGAGAATTAGATAGCAATACGGAAATAAGTGAAGAAGGGAGAATAATGATGCATAAGGAATGAAAAGGTACTTGTTCACATTTAGGGGTATAGTTTTTCCCATGGGTGCCGGAACCATAGAGCCAGGGGGGGGGAGCCCCCCACTTTTACAGCTGCAAGACCTGTTGGGAAAAATTAATGAAGTGGAGTTTTTATGCTAATATGGATTCACGCGGGGAAGTTAAACTAACTAAACTAGCTGTTCTTGTTCTCTTATTGCTCTGTGTTATAGGAGTTATGCTGCCGCTGTTTGGTTGGTGCTGCCAGAGTCATGTTGGTAAGGAGAGTTTTGTTATTTTATTTTGCAGGAGTTATGCTGCTCCCGTGCATGTGTGTGTGTAAAATGCCCCAGTTAGGTATACCTGGTGGTTAGTCTTACTCAGGCTCAAACAAGAGCCTGAATTCTGCACCCATACCACTACTTGTGATTCAGGGAGTTGAGTCCATAGCTCTTCACTGTCCAGATTTTCACAGAATATTTGGCTCATACTTTTGGTCTGTTCCTCTTAAAATTTGTGTTTTTCTGGCAAATCAGTGAGAACTGAATTCACTAAATAATGATAGCTCTTTAAGCTTCAGTCTTCTATCTCTCAGGAAACACATGGTAACACAAAACACTTTATTTTAGCAGCTTTTTAAGATTATACAAGCAATATTCAAACTATGTCCCTGGTTTGGGCCTTTGTCCCCCCAAACAAATTTTGATTTTTTTCCAGATTTCTAGTGCTGCAACGTTGAGAGATTTAGTTGATCATCAAGTGGATTTTACAAGGAGTTGAGAGCTTCAGGGGAAGAGAAGTTTATTGCTACTTATGTTAAGTTGTTTGCATTGTTAGTATCACAACAGGTAGTATACATTCTCTTGATGCAGAAGGCTGTGGGTACTACTCCCACGGTATGCAGATGGATCGCTGATATTGTACTGTGTTGTACTTTAATGGGAGTGGATGCTGCAGTCCTATGAATGTCCTCCTTTGGAGAAGTTACTTAGTAACTATGAACCCGTTATCAGTTTGCGATCCATTTCCCCATTGCAAAATTACTAGCTTATCATTTTTAATGTAGCATAGGCAATTTATTCTTCAAGGGCAACAGGCACTTTATTTGTAGATGAAACAATGAAATATAAAGCTGTTTGCTAGCAGCAACCTCTTCATTAGTTACAGGTCCCTTTAATGTGGAATTATTTAGATGACTTGCGTCTGCAGAGATTTTGCATATTTACTGATATTGGTGGATTGTAATGACAGAAGTTTGAGTGGCCTTTTATGGTTGAAATTTTCTGAAATGGGTAGTTTTGTCATTATTGGATCATACATTTTGTTTCATTGCTCACTAGACGACTGTTCCAAACTACAAATGTAGAACACATTCTAACGAGTGGTGCTGTATTATATAAGGAATATAATTTAATACAATCAGGAAGGTGAATCAAAGAATGTATACATGTATGCATGCTCACAGGATGCAGGTGATCAAAACAGGAGAAGAGACTAGTCACCAATGGTGTCCTCCAGGGTTCAGTGCTGAGTCTTTTTCTGTTCGGCATATGCATCTCAAAAGTAAAAATACTCAACAGGTGAATCCCTCTTCTCCAACTATATCTCCAAACTTTGGAACTCTCTGCCCAACCCACTTATGAACACTTCCTCATCTAAACAGTTTAAAGAACTCCTAAAAACCCACCTTACAAACTCCTGGCCCTGCTCCTGCCACAGCCCAGATTAGACCTACTAAACTCCCTTCAAACCTCCTATACTACACCATCCCCTCAAACATTGAACCCACTCAACAAACACCTTACTGATTCTTATATCAAACGTATTCTGTATCTACTACCAATGTTCAATCACACTGACATATCTTTGTTTGAAAACTCTACATACTGAAATTAAGTATAACCCTTCAGAATGTATTAAATGTTGATGCTATAATTCCTATTGTTTTTTCACTCCTGTGAACCATTACTGTTGTAAACAGTCTTATTATAATTACCTACTCTGTGTTACAAAATGTATTGATGTATTAGAAAATGTAGCAACTTAATGTTTTTTAATATTTGTTAACTATACTCTGTACTAAGACTTTGTACTATTTGATATTGGAGCTTTTCTTCCCGGGCCTCCACTGAAAAAGGACACATGTCCAGATAGACTTTCCCGGTTAACAAATATAAAATAAATAAATAAATCAAAAGGAAATACCAAAGGGCTTTGGCCGACTAAGTTTGAGATGACTGCAAGCTAGGAGCAATTATTGAATCCCCAAATGACTTAGCCATCATGCAGGAAGGTTTGTCCTAAACAATAACTGGTGCCAGAATCATGAATTGAAACTAAACTGCAAGAAATACATTATTGTATCCTTTGGGAAGTCATCTACTCCAGGGAACTGCCAAATTGACAATGCCCACGAGAACTGACCCAGTTGTTTGGCATTTGGGAACTTGTGTGTACAGTGACCTAACTTTTGACCAATATGTTCCCAGAGTCATAAGAAAGTCTTTCTATATTGCACAGCTTATAAACAAATTGATTGTGACTATATCTAGAGATGTCATTGTCCCCCTTTACAAAGCCCTCATTAGGTCAATCATTTTGTATAATGCCTACTTTGGCCTGTATCTGTCCAGACCCATGCAACAATTGGAATACCCACAGAGATACCTTATTAAAAGGATACAGGTCCTAAACAGTAGGTCTTGCATGGACTACATCAAACATTTATCACTATACTCAGTATCCTACAGAGTACTTAAAGGTGACGTGTCTGGCATACAAGGCATCCTCTGACCTAATACAGATAGACCTACTGAACATCAGCAAGTCAAATGGCATCAGAAATACTCATTCCAGGTATCTAAACTAAATGCTGTGGAGAGATGGAAATATATTCAGAACAGACTATCCATTCAAGTAAAACAAACCTCATCCCAGTCCATATTCAAATGTAACTTGGATCTAAGGATGGGTAATAGAAAATATACTCCAGGATTGCCCCTCATGCCACTAATGAATAGAGGCAGTTCCAAAACGGTGCATCCCTTACAAGGGTCCCCTCAAATTATCTATGGTATGATCACAGTTATTCTCACTAGGGCTAATATACATTTATCAGCCATGGGATAGGTAAAACCAATCAGGAAATGTTAATTCAAGCACCAAAATGGAAATTGGCTAAGCTTAAAATGTCCTCCAAGTGAACCTATGTTGTGGTAGTAAATAGTTTTAAAAAATTGCTCTTTTTAGATCACTCAGTGCCCCTGTCACCCTCCACCCCCCCCCCAGTCTTCAACAGCTTCCGCCACCTCTTTCCTGGTTTTGAGCAAGAACAGAGACAAATTTTAGCTAGGAAGTCCTTCAGAGTGGTTTTGAAAGATGGGAGAGAGGGTGTTGACCTGATGGATACAGGTAAGGAGTTCTAGGCCTAAGCAACCTTGTACAAGTACAGACAATGCCAGCACATTTGATAAGTTTGCAGACAGACAAGAGTTTTTGGTCACTGCATTTTAATGACCGACTGGGAACATAGCTGTATAGAATGTTTTCTAGTGCTGGATAGGCAGTTGGATGCTGGATAATTTTAAAAGTTTTAGGAAGTTGTGTATATGTTTAGTTGATGTGGAAGTTCTAACCAATTTAGGCTTTTCAGTTTAATACAGTGGTGGGTTGCCGCCTCACAGCAAGAGGTTCTCTGGTTCGATCCTCGGCTGGGGTGTCTTCTGTGTGGAGTCTGCATGTCCTCCCTGTGGTCGCGTGGGTTTCCTCCGGGTGCTCCGGTTTCCTCCCACATCCAAAGACATGCTGTAGGTGGATTGGACACTCTAAATTGGCCCTAGGTGTGAGTGCGTGCATGTGTGTGCCTTCTGTGGAAGGTTGGGTGCCGGGCTGGCAACTCAACACTGTAAAACTCCACTGCCAATCATGAGTGGACAGGTGATCCGCTGTGGCGACCCCTAACCGGGAATAGCTGAAAGAAGAAAAAAGTATACCGTGGTGGGTTCTGAAAGGGGTATGTGCTGCAAATTTAGAAACTATGTTATAGTATTGTTCAAATTTTAATTTTTGTGAAGCCTGGGGGTTAGCAAGGATGGGAGCACTATAATGAAGAGTTGGGAGGAGATAAGTAGTGGCAAGTGTAGTTTTAGTTGCATTGGTGAAAAAGCTTTTGGCTCTGTAAAGCATCCCTAGTTTTTCTTACGTAATTTTGTATATGCAGGTCACATGCAAGATTATCATTCACTATCATCAATAACAGTTTGCAATGAGAAGTGACTTTCATGCTTGTATTCTCAAGAGAGAGGACTTTAAAATTTAGTTTTTTCATGAGTGACAGAGAGAGGGATTTCTGGAAAGATGTAGTAGTTTGGACTTTTTTGGGCTGAGAATGAGTTGTGAGTTACAAAGCCATGTTTCAATGGTTGGTAAACCTTCCTGAGTATTTTTTAGGAGGTGTACCATGTTGCCAAATGTGAAAATGAGGGTGGAATCCTCTGTGTATTGTATTAGGGTGGCCTGATGTGTAGAAGCATACAGAGCATTGGTGAAAATGTTAAAGAGGAGGGGCCAAGGATAGAGCCTTGTGGTACACCGGTGGTTGCTGAGAGGTAAGGAGATAGCATGGAATGTTATTCTACTGACTGATACCTATTGGATAGGTTGCTTTTGAACCACAGAAGGGTGGGCTGAGAGAGACCTAGTAAAACTATTTAAAGTAGATGGTTGCTATGAAAAACTGTGTTGAAGGCTTAAGACAAGTCTAGAAATAAGGAAGAGACTAGCTTGCTATTATCTCTACCTTTATTGACAGTATCTATTTAGGTAAAAAGGGCAGTGCTAGTATTATGGGAAGGATGGAAGCCATGTTGTGTAGAGGATAAGAGTTCTTCCTGCAGGAGATGGTCTAGTAATTGCTTTTGAATACATTTTTCAAGCATTTTGGTGAAGGGAGAGAAGAGTGCTATGGGTCTAAAGTTATTAATGTCTGTTTGATTTCCTCCTTTGTGCAGAGGGATAATGTGTCACTTTTTCTAGAGAGAGGTAACATGGGATTCCTAGACTGACCTATTTATAAGGATTGAGACAGGATTGGCAATGCTGTTGACAATATTTGTTTGTGCTACTTGCATCATCATGTTTGGTGTCACCAACCTGCCTTTACTGAAATGAAATACTTGTTTACATAAGTAAATATAGGCTGCATCAGATGAGTTTTTAGAAGGAAACATTGATCAAAGGTACTTATCATAAGTGATTGTGTATTTGAGAAAAACATGGTAGCCTTGGATCTGGTTTGAATTTGAGTCTCAGCTTTTCCTTTTCGCTAAAGTATGAATGTTGAAAAAACAAATTGTCGGCTTAGAGAGAGGATCAGGGACCACATATATTGCACAAAAAAGGGTCAAGATCACAGTGCTATAGCTAAACATACACTGTCAGAAGGGGAAGTACATAGTTTTTTGTTCCAGGTCCTTCAAATTGAATATGAGTGTCCCAGGTTAGGGGATATGGTAAATAACACAGAATGTGCAGAGTTAAAATGGATATTACATTTAGGAGCACATCGGGCGACACGGTTGAATGATACAGTCCACCTGAATCCAGTACTGAAAGCTAAAAGGTTGAAACATTGAGCCAGAAGGAACAACATATTGCAATATATAGTTTTGAATTGTTTTTACATATAGATTTTTATGCTAATGGCTTTCATAATTTTATATGTTTTTTCTTATATGTACATGTTTTTATGTTACTGCTTCTTTAAAAACTTTTTGATTGATTAATTATTTTAAGTTTTGGAGGGAATTTTATGTGTTTTGATTGGATGTGGTTTATTATAAAAGAAAAGTCATTTGATTGATTTGTCATGTGTCTGAAAAATTAATGATCTACATTATGAAAGTGCTTACACTGAATAACGATTCCTGTTTGCTTTGAGAAGAGACTGCTTATTGACTCAGCCCTAGGATTTTGTTTGGATTCTCATTATTTTGTATATTTCATGGTTTTTCCCCACTTTTTCTCAGTGCCCCTACCTTTTCTATATAGTAAACATCATCCAGTACAGATAATCACGTAGATGACCCTTTTCTAGTATATTTTAACTGCACTTATAAGATCTCTAGTGTAAAGTATCCTAGAATCCCCTGGTTCCCACCCAGAAGTGATAATCGCTTAGTTTGCAAACTCACACTCTCCTGCCACAGAAGTAAAGCTGGCTGTCAACACTCCAACCTCTCTCCTCCTAGCACACCAGGCAGGGCCAAGGATGGTAATCTAACATGAATTACCAGGCTGGGAGTCTACTTGCTACTCCATGTAGGTCAGCATTGTCTTGCAGGTTTGAACATGACTGCTTCAATGTACGAGGTGTTACCAACATGTGAAATGAGTTGTTGTTACCCATCTTTTCTCAAATCTGTGTTTTCTGCCTCAGCATTGCATGGCCCAACATTTTCATATGTATTTGTCCTAGGGTTACTCCTTGCAGTGCATGAACTGCTCCTTATTTCCTTCTTTTTGTTCACCCCAACTGTCATCAATTTGCCTGAACTGCAGACTGTACTAGATCATGCTGGAACCTTTGCCGCTCACGCTATCCTTGACCACAACTGCATCATTCATGTTGCCAGTGGCAGACACGTGCCTTTGAGTCTATTGCTTTTATGTGATATTTTACATAACCTTCAAACAAGATCAGCTTGTTTTCTGTTTGTTTCTTTTATGTCTGCAAAATATGCAGAAAATGCATTTGTTATTAGTTACCAGTGACAGCAATTCACATTTGTTATGCTAATTTAAATTTGTATTACTGTCATCTGCAAGTCTGACACTGTTCTTGTATTCTTTCTGCTTGTGAACTGTGTGCCTCATGAATGGTCTTATTTCAGAAAATACATCTAAGCATTTTTATTTTAATTACTGTCATCTACATATTCCATTACTAAGCCATTCTTTCCGTGAGAATAGCAAGTTAGGGAGCAGTACAAATCTTATTATCATTCAGAAAAATGAAGAAAAGGAATTCTCTTGCACCACAGTAACTGAGTGTTATTATGCCTTTAAAAAGCCCTTTGCCACACAAGTCCAGGTATTTCAATTGCTGTAGTTGGACTGCTGCATTCATTATACCAATTAAGGTAAATGTGGTTTTCCGACAGCTGTGAGCTAAACCTATATGTGACTTTAACAGATGTAAGGTGATTGAATTACTGTGCGATAATTTATTTTTTTGTCCCCAGTTCACTCCTAGTGCATCCCTTAGGTACCATAATCATCACACACTCAGAAACATGCACATGGCTACGCCTGCTTCAGTGGAATGGCAAAGGCAAATAAAGCCAAATAAAAAGTCTTCACCTGGGATGTGTGCTAGAACATGCGCTCTCATTCACACACAGCTCATACCAGCTTGATTGGTTCAAGGATCTTCTCACAGTCCCACTTCCTCCTCATCTCTGGGGAGGCCATTCCACAGAGAGCACATTATTTCTGCTTTATAACTAGCTAGCTATAAGAACACCATGAGGGAAAAAAATGCCCCATATGTAAAACAGCTGTTTCAGAATGTATTCTACACTTATGATCATGTCTTTTTTTTTTTTACTCTTTCATTTTTGAAACTCTTTCCAGAAACTTACTTTGTGTGATATCTCCATACGGTTACTCATATCACCATAAATTATGCTAATAACCCAAATAAAAACAAAACATTTACAGACTCATATGGATAGTTTCTCTACTGTATTGGGACCAGTACTGAAGCATTATGCAGTGTTAAGTAAACTATTCCATCCACTTAAAGAGTTTATAGCTGAGAGTGTAATACAGCACTACATGTTTCCAGCCTTGTTTGCCACCTAGAAATATTCCATACCCACACAGACGCATACACACACACACACACACACACACACACACACACACACACACACACACACACACACACACACACACACACTCGGGCATGCACACACTCTTACATGTACATACACACACATACACATGCATGCATACTGCACAAACAGAGACATTAAAGGATCAACAATTTACCTACCTGAATGTCTTACAGATATGGGAGAAAACTGAGGCAACTGGTAAACATTTTGATTCATGATGAATATTTACATTTCATTACTCTGGGTACTCATGCTATGAAGCAATTACACTGAAAACTAAGTATTTTTGTAAGGAGGCTGGGCCTACTCGCTCCATGAGGGAGATTCTCACACATTTCTCTAACTTATATGAATTAGCTTCACAGTCAAACAAAAATGAGAAGGATAAATTCATGGTTCACTGAAAGTATTTTCAAGCATAACCATATCACAGTATTAGCATTTCCAATAATTACCATTAGAGAGCTGTTATGTTCCCAAAAATCTACATAAACACAGGAAGAGCATTCAAACTGCACATAGAAGGCACTCCAGCCAAGAACAGAACTTGAGTACCAAGCACTGAAGTGCAGCAATTCTAACTATGCTTTAAACTTGACACAGCAGTGCTCTAAACCTTTGCTTTAAACTTATTTAGACTCCAGTACCCAGTGCTTTAAACTTATTTATACTCCAATACCCAGTGCTTTAAACTTATTTATAGTTCAGTACCCAGTGTTTTAAACTTATTTATACTCCGGTACCCAGTGCTTTAAACTTATTTATACTCCAGTACCCAGGCTGAGCCTGCAAATGGTCATTTCAGCCAGTGTTCCACTCCAGCAAACAAACAAACAAATTAATTAATAAATAATATCTTACTTTGTATGTACTGGGTTACATAGCTAGAAAGAGATAAGGGGAACAAATGGAGCTATGATAAAATTAGCAAGCAAAGCAAAGTAGTTTTGCCAGAAGTCTTGGTGAGTACTTTCACAAGGTGGACCCTGATTTTACAAAATCTCACCAAGACAACTCTGATATATAAGACTGTATTTTATATAACATATATATGGACAGAAGTAGGTTAAAAATGAAAAAGACAGCTGTGTACACAAGTCCCAGGATAAAAAAAGTATCTAATTCTGGTAGGCGCACTGGTGCCAGGACTGGAAAAAAATGAGTGTAGAATTCTCAAGACATGGAAACATTCCTAAGCTGAGAAGGAGGATGCCCCCCCCCCCTTATAGAAAGAAGTAATAGTGCACAAAAAGCAGAAAAATGGGCCGGCCAGAAATGAGCCATAAAGACGATAGGGTGGATTACTGAGGATAAGAAAGAAATTATGCATTGTTACTATTATGCAAGAAGTCCAGAATTTTTAAATAGAAAATATTCAAAAAGCAATTAGAGGAAAGAAAATACTTGCACAAGAAAAACTGTCAAAAGCTTCAAATGCAAATTTGTGTTCATTAGTACAACAGATCCACGAAAAACATTATATAGACCTAGAAACCTTGGACCATTTGGAAAAAAAAGAAGCAACTGAGGAAGTGCAAAAATATAAAGAATAAAACCTAGAGATTTTTGAAAGGTATTAAAAAACACAGGCATGGGAATGAAAGAGACATCTGATATGGGGCAATATTTATGCAAAGGAAAAATCAAGCTAGCCTATACAAAGAAAGCAGCTCCAAAGATATTTGAAGAGAAATACAGGTAAAGGCACCTGGATATGAAATATTTCACAATACAAAAAATAAGATCACAAAGGGGGATCACAAAATAGATTATTAGTAAAGTAGAAGTTAAACAAATAGAAGCTGAAATTATGGAATACCTGTGCAATGTAGAAAGTCTAATAAATATTATGTCACAGCATGAATTAACAATGAGTCCACAAAATAAAGAGAAACAGGGGGAGCAGGTGACATCTGAAGAAGAAATATAGACATGGGAAAGAAAGAGAGATTTAATATGATGCAATATTTATGCAAGGGAGTAAGCAAAATTAATCAACACAAAAAAGCAGCACCAAAGATATTTCAAGAGAAACACAGACAAAGCCACCTTGATATGGAAATTTTCACAATACAAAAAATAAGAAAACAAAGGGTAAAAGTGTGAAAGCAGTTTAGTAACAGAGAAGTTAAATAAATAGAAACTGAAGTTAAGAATTACCTGCGAAGTGAAGGATTTACTACAGAAAGTCCAATTCTGGCAATGTCTCAACATGATAGAACAGTGAGTCCCCAAAGTAAGGAGAAACAGGTGGAATGGGAAACATCTGATCACTTGTCACATGAAGATACTCTGGAGCCTTCACTAGCAAATGAGTGCAAAAGTTCAGTTGGAGTTACACAGCAAGGGAAGGAACATGAAACTATGCAACTCTGAAGCAGTCAATGTTATGGAGGTATAGGCCAGTGAGTTACCAAATGAAAGAGCAATGGATGACACGGGATGTGGCTGAAGAGAATATGTCAAAGGAAAATGTTCTGGAACTTTCTGTAGAATGCCCAAAGGAAATGGAGAACAAAGAATGTGCCCTCAGTTTAGAAGAAAATGATCTAAGGGAAGAGTTGGTTGATTTAACAGAGATAGACATACTAAGATCAATGAAATAAATAGATTACAGAAAGTCAATAAGGCCCAAATGTTAGAAGTTTGATGAAACAAATGAACACATTAATGAAGACTGTTAACAGAAATTCACAGGATATAGTATAAGTAAATAGCATATATTACTGTGCAGCTAAATCAATAACAGATAGTCTTAGCACAAAAATATAGATCAATAAAGGAAGTAAAGCAAGGAATTCAAATGTCATCATGAAAGTATCGAATAGACAAAACTATAAAGCAATTAAGACATGTGTCACTGTTAGAAGAGTATAGAAGAGGGAACAGATTCACAAAAATGCTTAGACAAATAGATGTGATAAAAATAATGTGCTGTATCAGAACAGACCAGGATCTATCATATACTATTGCAAATAATAAACTAAAGATACCAGCACAGGCAAAAAAACCTGGAAGATAAATATAAAGGAAAAGTACAAAATAAGAAATTCATTGATGATGCAAAAAAGTTTTGTAGAGAACTGGAAATAAAGCAAAAAGAATAGAAACACCACAGAAGAAATAGACACATTTTGGAGAAATATTTACGAAGACCCTGTGGAACATAACAAAGATGCTGAATGCATGGAAGAAGTAAAACCTTAGGAAGTTCAAATGTACAGGATATGAAATGGGATGAAGTAATAATGGCCAGAGAAAATGAAACAAAATTAAGAAATGCTCCTAAATGGAAAACCCCAGGCCCAGAAGCAATATCTAACGTCTGGCTAAAAGTATTAACATCTTTATATAAAGATTTAGACCTGAGTAAGAATTACTTATATATGCATCCCAAACAGATACAAACCTGGTTGACAACAGGAAAAATGATACTCCTCCTTCAGGGTGAACCTGCAAGCTGTCCTAAAAACTATAGACCAATAACTTGCCATAAACTGGAACTGATGCCAACAGAGTTTATGGTCATTTAGAAGAAAACTCAATCATTCCAACAGAACAAAAGGGTAACAAAAGAAAGCAATATGGAACAAAGGATCATTTGTTGTTAAATAAAGTCATAATGGAAAATTGTAAAAACGGGACGACTCTAAGTATGACATGGATAGATTACAAAAAAAGCATTTGACAGCATCCCACATTCATGAATAAAAGAGTATTTACAGATGTATAAAATACACCATTTTTGCTAACATCAAAGATTGAAACAACACTGATTTCACAAACTTTAATTGTAGCTTGACTTAGGAATGGGGTCCATTCCCATCATGCTATTGCACCCCAAAAGACTTGGAGAAATTAAAACCTGGAAAGAGATAAAGTGACACACAGAGCAATCAAATTAAGCAAATAGAAAACAGAAAAAGTGTGATTATACACAACAAGAATGATAATACAGCCTTTTGCCACAAGCATGTACAGTATCGGCCAAATAAGGAGTACTTGACTCATCCATGCTGCCCTTTAATACCTGCATAATGATTGCTACTTGATCGACTTTCTCCTCTTGTCTGACTTTTCAGAGTCCAGTTTTAGGCACAAGTTCAGTATGGTTGCTATGCTGAAAAACAGAACAAGTGTAGGGGTAGGGATATGAATAATGTCCTGAGAGAAGAGGACCTTTAACCAGGATCTGTGATGGTACTTTGAATCACTCAGCATAACCCTTTAGTTGGTCAGAAGGTAAGCATGTCATACAGTCTGTTGAGTTATAGCTAACTGTTGGGAAGATACAAATGACGGGTGGAAGTACTATTCCACAGTCTTCTCTTATGCTGTTCCTTACTGCAAGATGGTGTAAATATTACTATCTAAAATGTAAAACCTGATTGCAAGAATAGCCACATGGGAATATGGGCTGGGGGTTTATTCCCATGTAGATGTCTCCTTAGTTTGACTCTTTTGTGAGCCTGGAAATCCACAGAACACCTCAGTTTTCACTTTTTCTCATCCTGAGATCCAGGACTACAGGATTTTAAGTCTTAAACCTAGACAAAAAAGAAGTGCTGTTAATGGAGCCAAAGAGTTAGGATGATGTTAGATACCCCAATTAGCAAGTTAAAGTTGAGATGCAGCCATCTGACTGCTTCACCATTCCTCATAAATGTATGTATTTATTTATTTATTTGCTTTTGTTTACCAGGGAAAGCTTGTCTGTGAACTAAAATGCCCACTTTCATCAGAGGGTCAGCAAGAAAAGCTCCAAAATGAGGATAGAAATATATTTTTGACAATATAAAATAAAAACCGTCAACAGACATTATTAAGCTCGTGGTGGTGGTGCTGCGGTAGCATTGTCACCTCACAGTAAGATGCTGTCCGGTTCGATTCTCAGCTAGAGCGTCTTCTGCATGGAGACATGCGTGAATGGGCGTACCTTTGTTGAAGATTGTGCATCAGGGCTGGTAACTCGGTACGTAAAAATCAACTACCAATCATTAGCGGACCGGAGTTCCACTTTGGCGACCCCTAACCGGGAAAAAGCCAAAAGACACAACAACATCTGATTAAGGAAGTACGTGTTTTTAAGATATTATGAATAGAATAAAAAATACCATGTTAATGCACTTGTATATCATCCAGAGTGGACAGAGTTAGGATAGTATGCTTCAAACTGTAGGTGTGGTATAGTTGCACAGTTTATTAGTTACCAAGTGAAATTTTAGGGTAGATTTGAATTGATGCAGGTTATTTAAAAGCCTGATGGGGTTTGGAAGCTTGTTCCATGCCTTGGAGATGGTGACAGAGAATAGCAGGTCACCGTAATTATTAGATTTATTAGTAAAAGTTAAAGTGCTAAGGATCTTAAGAGTTCTATTTGGTACATGCCATTGGATGAGATTTGATAGTGAGGGTGTTTTAAGTCAATGGTGAAGTATTTTGTATGTTTTGAATACCTAGCAGAGGGCAATGTGCTTTGGAAGTTAAAGCCATTTGAAGGGATTGAGTGCTATGAAGTGATGAAAGCAGTTTGGGAGGCTGCAGGCGAATTAGCTAATTTAGTTGTAGGTGTTTCCTAGTTTGTGTTTGGTAGAAGAGCTGATATTTGCGAATATTGTTGAGTTGTATAGGTGGGTAGGAAGGAAAAGGAATGTGGCAGCTATTTTTTACTATGATCACTTGTAGGTGGTTTGCTCTGTAAAGAGAGTCTAATTTGCAGTGTGTTTTTTTTACTACAGTGTCAATATGCATTTCAGATTTTAACTTATCAGTGATAACTCCTACTAATTTTTGTGTTTGTGACATTTTCAATGTTTGTGTTGTTTTCAGGAGATATTATTAAGAACAGTGTTGTTTTGATTCATGTTTTTATTAAGGAATAAGATTAGCTTGATTTTGTTGGAGTTTGAGAGCAATTAAGATGTATTTAACTAGTTTTCTACAGAGGTGAAAGCTTCTTGTATGATGGTGTCTAAGCTGGGAATATTTGGGTCTGAGCAAACCAGTTGAGTTATCAGTATATATATATATATATATATATATATATATATATATATATATATATATATATATACATATATTATGGTGACAAATTTTGATTCCTTGTGCATACCATTAATGAAGATATTGAAAAGTATTGGCCTAAATATGGAGCCTTGGGAAACTCCTGCAGTGATTTGAAGGAATGTGGAATGGGAGTCATTCTATTTTACAAAGTGGGTGCAATTTTTTAGGTAGCTGGTGAACCAGTTAGATGAAGGAGTGGTGAGACCTATAAGATTTAATCTTTAGAGGAGTAGCTGATGTGAGACTGTGTTGAAGGCTTTTGACAAGTCCAGGAAAAGAGTGGAAACAAAATTACCAGAGTTTTTGCTTTGATTAACAGTATCTAAGAAATGTTGCAGGGCAGATTCAGTGCTGTGGCAGAACTGAAAGCCATGTTGGGTAGGAGAAAATAATTGGTTGTCAAGTAGGAGTAGGCTTGGAGTTGCTTTTTTCCAAGTAGTTTGGAGTGAGGAGGAATGATTGCTATAGGGTGAAAGTTTGACAGTTCAGTGGATGTGGCACCTTTGTATAATGAGATTATGATGGAAGCCTTCCATAGGGCTGTAATGTAGTTTTCTGTAAGGGATCTATTAATTAAGATAGATACAGGTTAGCAAATGGTGTCAGCTGCTATACTGAGGAATTAGGTTTTCAGGAGCCAGTTTTGTTGGCTGCAGCTTTTGATGTATTTTTGATGCTATTTGTCTAGATGGTTGTTGATTACAATCAGGCTATGAAGCTATGGGTGAGTGGGTTGCGGGTAGGTATAGGTTGTTAATGTTCCAGTTAAGTAGAATAATGAATATGAAGCATTTGTTGAATTTGTCTGCAATGTCCCTGCTGGTTTCAGATGGGAAAAGATTTTGGGGCAGGTTTTCTGCCTCGTTTTAAGAGTTTATTGAAATGTTGCCAAAATCTTTTGGGGATATTTGTATGTGTGGTCTGGCTTGTGGAGAAGAAGTATTTTTTTAGCATAACAAACTTGTGCCTTTGTGTGATTTCTGGTGCACTGATATCTATCTATGTAGCACTGAGTCATAGTTTTGTAGCATTGTTTCCAGGATTTGTTTCTGTTTTATATATCAGTGTCTGTGCATATACCTTTAAGAAGCTATCCAAGGGCTTGCACAAGTGTATAAATACTGAGCAAGTGCAAGTCTGACTGCCATTTTGCAGTAAGGTGTTGACAGGTATATAAGGTCTGTCTGTTAATCAGTTCATTCATATTTTATGAAGCTGCAATCCAACCTGTGTTTCTATGCATTAAAGCATCTAAACGAAATACCCCACCTACTTGTCATCTATGTCAGAGAGGGACAAGTGACATGTTGTCAGAAGCAGCATACCTAAAATGACTTGAAGCCAGGATGGAATCCAAATTCTTCAGTTTGAATTCAAGAGGCACTTAGACGGAACTGGAGGAATATAAATGAGTGAGTCATCCCTACAATGAGTATACTTCGCAAAACAGGTCAGAAACGAATTTCAGATATTAAAACTTGTTCAGTACTATTTCTTATTCAGAAAATATAAAACAAGGCATACAGAACATCCTAAATGATATTCACATAAACCAATATGTCAGATATTGATAAAAATATTCAAAATACTATGGAAAATGTTTGAAATAAAGTCAAATTGTGTAAAACAAATAAAATAAGAGGAAACAACTACATTTTTGCTAAGCATGTATTTTTCATATTAGTTAAAGATATCAGAGTTATCACAAGTGTATAAAGTGTTCGCATATTTGTGCAATATTACAGTAAAGTTATTTTTCAGAATATAGCCATTTCAGAGCATATTTTGCAAAGTACAGTATTTTGAAGAGTTTATTGTGCATTTGAATGTTATTACAAGCTCACAGAACAGTTTGTTCATAAATAATTACAAGGGCCATATTTTTCAGTGTGTTTGTACATACTTTGTGGGCATGGCAGACAGATTTCAAAAACCCAATGCACTTGTGTGTGACAGTAATATTGCTGAGAAATGGAAAGTGTTTGAGCAAGAGTACGACATTTTCATACAGGATGCATTTTCTGATAAAGATGACCATACAAAGGCATTTATTCTACTTAAGCTGGGTCAGAAGCCATTGAAGGGGAACGTTCATCTGTGTATGTACCTGCTAACTATACAGGAGAGTGCGAAAACCATCATATTGTTGTACAGGCAAGTCAAGGGAGGACCCTGAGTGCTTAAAACATAAATTAAGAGAAATGTGTATCCCCTATACAAATGTTACAATGGAAAGGCACTTAATTTATACAAGGGATCAAAAGCCAGGTGAAACTTTTGCAGCATATATAACCGACTTGAGAAATAAGGCTAAAATATGCAGGTTTGGTGACTTAAGGGATGAGTTGATAAAGGACAGACTTGTGTGTGGTATTTAAAGATGGTGCTATGAAAAAATGTTTGCTTTGTGACAATGATTTAACTTTGTTTTTTTTTTTTTCAAAAAACTTTTTATTGAGTATAGAATTTAGAGATACAGACAAACATCAACAACAAAAACCAAACTGCTTGATGTATCATATAAGTTAGAAGATACTTATGTAGATAAAGCTTATATATATGAAAAAAAAACAGGAATTTTTATCTTTGAGAAAGGTTACATACATACAGTAACTATAAACAATATGTACATATGTTAACCAGGAGGCAAAACAGAGTAAGTATGAATATGATTAAAAGTAGGTGTAATTATACAAAAAGATATAACAGGACTAAGAATCTCAACAAGTATGTTAACCCATTAATCATTATTTATAATAAACAAGACTTTTTCTATAACTTTGTTTATTTGGGCCCGCTTTTTGGGGCTTTTGACTAATATTTTCTGTGCTGAAATGTATGTAAAAGCTAGATTCTTAAATTTGTTCCAACTCAGTTTAGTACGGTCAAGCCAATTTTGAGTAATGTAAAGTTTTATAAGGGAACATGTGTGAACTATTACTTGTGTATCTAGTTTAGATAAATGAGTATTAGGTATGTGAAGTATCGCTAGTTCCCAAGATAAGGTGGATTTATGATATCCCATCTTTTGTAGACGAACTTTTAAAGAGGTCCAAAGTTTGTGTGAGTGATAGCAAGACCATAGAACATGTAAAAGATCAGCATTTGGGAAGGAGCAACAGGAACATGAAGCAGATTTGCTAGCATTAAATTTATTTAATTTAGAGGGAGTATAATACGTGTTATTATTTATCATTAATTGAGTGTAAAAGAGCTTCTTAAAGGGAGAGTAGTCCAGAGTATTCTTGATAGCTGTGAGTTTCTGACTTACAGATAGTTGAAAATTATGCTTGTCCCAGTATTTAGAAAAAAGGCAATCTGATTCATGAATTATCTGAGTAAAAAAATTATATGATTTAGATAACATTTTCTCTGGAAGATTTAAAGTCTGTATCACTTTTTCAATATTTATGAGATCTAGTTTATCTGGCTTAATATGAGCAAATTTAGCAGTGATTAATTCTCTCAATTGTCTTAAGATAGTAGTATATTTAATATCTGCTTTAAAAACTTTACGTACATTAGTGAGAGTTTCATCTTTGTATTGTATCAGATCCCAGACATTAAGATTTTTAATAAGAGGGAAGTTTGAGAGGTTAATAGGCACATTATTTAATCTAACATTAGGATTTAAGTGAAGAGGTTGTAGTAACTGGAAGGTGTTCTCAATATTAATGAGTTTTAATAATTCTTGAAAGGAATTAACTTTTTGTTTTAGGGATTTAGGAATTTTTAGGTTATCAATAGAATCCATGGAGAGAAAAGGGAGAGCGGACGGATTAATATTTTTGTTTAAAATGACTTGGTACCATAATTTGGTCCAGTTAGGATATTTATTATATCTCTTAAAATCTAAGTTGGAAATAGCAAAAAGTTTATTGGCAGAAATAATGAGATAGTAGAGATAAAAATCCGGAAGACTTAGGCCACCTTTATTTTTAGGAGAGATTAGCTTGGTGTATGAAATCCTAACAGATTTGGGAAACCAAATAAATCTGGCTAATTCTTTATTAATTTTGGAAAAGAAAGATTTAGGGATTAATTGGTCTGAGGAATTGAATTGAAATAAGACTCTGGGAAGTACATTCATTTTAACTATCGCCACTTTAGATAAAAGTGATAAATTTAATAATTTCCATCTATTTAAGTCTAACATTATTAATGAGCAAATGTTATTCAAATTATTCTGAAATGTGGAGAGACCATTATGATGAACTTGAATCCCCAAATATTTGATGGCATGCGTAATTTGGAAAGAAGAGTCTGGGAATAAATATGGTTTATGGGCTTCTGGGTTTATAGGAAAAATATGTGTTTTTTGTGAGTTGATCTGATATCCAGAAACTTGAGAATATATGGTGACAGAGTTAATCAATTTAACCAGGTCTGTACCAGGTGTTTGGAAGTGTACTACCAGATCGTCCGCAAAAGCAGATAGATATACATTGGTGTTATAAATCCTGGGTATCCTGTGAAAGGTGTTTTGTGTTATGTACAAAAGCAACGGTTCCATATACAAATTAAAAAGAAAAGGGGATAGAGGACATCCTTGCCTTGTACCATTTGAGATCTTTATAGGTTTGGATGTATTTCTGTTGATGTATAGGAAAGTAAAGGAATCCTTGTACAGGATTTTAATCAAATCTATATAAGTGTTAGGTATATGAAAACAGGCCATATTTTGAAAAAGGAAATCCCATACCACTCTGTCAAAAGCCTTCGACGCATCAAGAATCAGAGCATATAATGGATTCTTATCTGTTTTAGTGAATTGTATGAGAGATTCTAGTGTCAAAGTATTATCCCATACATGTCTATGGGACATAAAACCTGCTTGGTCAGAAGAAATTAAAGATGGTAAGACCTTTTTAAGTCTGTTTGCAAGTAAAGAGGCTAAAATTTTTATATCAGTGTTAATTAAGGAAATCGGCCTATAATTATCAGGATCCGATTTATCTTTGTTATTTTTCAAAATTAGGATGGTTTTTGAGGTATTCCAATGTAGATCTGAAATACCATTAATTCTTATGTAGTTAAAGGTTTTGAGAAGAAAGGGTATAAGAACAGTTTTGTGAGTTTTAAAAAATTCTGGTGTAAAACCATCTGGGCCTGGGGATTTACTAGATTTTAGTCTGTCAATGGCTTCTGACACTTCTTGCAAACTTAATGGTGCCGAAAGTATATTTCTTTGTTGTTCACTCAGCTTGGGGAATTTAATAGAAGTTAGAAAACTGTCCATGTGTTGCTTATTCAAAGGAGCATTTCCCTTAGAGTATAAATCTGAAAACAAAGACGTGAAGAGTTGTAAGATTTCCAAATCAGTATTAAATATCCTATTTTTATATTGTATGGGTGGTAATTTAGGAAGGGTTTGGTTGTTTTTAATTATTCTCGCTAAAACTCTAGAGGGAACTTGTGCCCATTCAGAATGGGTAGCTAAAAGTCTTTGTTCAACTATAGAGAGATTATGTTGGTGTAGTAAACATAATTCTTTCTGGGAATCTAACAATTGTTGGTAAGAAGAGGAGTTAGCATTTAATCTGTATTGATTTTCCAAAGTTTGAATTTTTAGTTTTAATAAAGATTCTTTGTTTCTATATTGTTTTTTAAGAAATGAAGCCTTATTAATTAGCATGCCTCTAAGGCTTGCTTTACAAGACGCCCATTGTATATCATATGGAATATTCATTGTGTCCAGATTAGAGTACGCTTCCCTAATTATTTCAGTAATTAATTTGTGAATGTCAGAATTTAAGAGGAGGTTATTATTTAACGTCCAATTATTATATGTATGTCTGTGTGGTGTATTAAGATCCAAATCAAATCTAAGGGATATTCTAGAATGCTCTGAAAAGAATCTAGGTTCTATGGAATAATCAATCTTCAAGTGTGAGAAAGAGTTGGAAATAAGGAAAAAATCCAATCTTGACCATGCATTATAGCATTTTGAATAGTACGTGTATATATCTTTTCTAGCAATATAACTTGCAAAGGACAAAGGGTCTATAAGATTCAAATCTAGCATCAATTCTTCCAGAGCTATGGATGCTTGGTGATTATATGAGGGCGATCTACTAGTACGGTCAGTATCAGGGTTAATAATAGCATTCCAGTCTCCTCCCACAATAATATAATGGTCTTTAAAAGAGGATAAAATGTTATATATCTGTAAAAAGAAAATATGTTGATTGTTACAGGGACCATAAAGATTAAAAAAAATGAGTGGTTTATCCAGATCTTGAAGATGAGAGGTAAAGTAGCACCATCTTCCATTTATATCGTAATTCTCATCTGAAATGGAGCCTTGAAAATTGTTTTTGATTATAATAGCCACCCCCCTTGAGTTAGAACTATTACCAGCAGCTATTATTTTCTTGACCCATTTCTTTTTATTTTCTTTATCCCAATCTTCCCTGGGTAAATGAGTTTCTTGTAAAAAGCAAATATTGTTTTGAGATTTATACAACAGATGAAAAAGTAGGGATCTCTTATCTTTGTTATGTATCCCTCTTACATTCCATGAATCAATATACAACGTCATTATTCTGGATATCTAAAAGTAACCAAATAAGTAATGGGTAATTAATATTAACAAAGCATTGCAGAAAGATTGAGATCAAAGTCTTATTGTAATATATCCACCTACTATTTAAGCCTCTCAAAAGTATTATTGTATTAAGCACTCCATATTCCTTCCTAATCAACCCGGTGCCTACCCACCCACCCCTTATTAGAGAAGAAATATACAGATGAATTGAATGCCTATTATTGGTTAACAAGATAAACAAACTAACTAGATTAATTCTAAATGGAGTCCTGAAAAGGACTATCAGTATGTATAAACAAACTATACATATATACAAAATTACTGAAAACAAGATGACAATCATAATCAGGGACTGTAATACTAATATTACTCTACTCCTATATAGTCTATGAAGGATTAAATAGTTTATTAACGCTTTACTAAAGAACAGGTGTTATATGTAGTAACTAATGAAATTGCTAAAGTGTAGAGTTTGATAAGTAATTAAATAAGTAAGCTTTTATGATCAGCATACATCGCATGTATCTTAATGAATTATGGGTGTGTTTAACATATCTTACATTACATACTTACAGTATCATACTATAAACATTGAACACTGTGTATAAATTATTTAAACAAAGGATAACACATCAACAAGCTCGCCTTCCATAAGAAACTGTCAAGAGCTCAAATAAAGAGTTTACAATTATGTTATATAACCCACCCGATCAAATACAGTAACCGAAAGGCAAAGTAAGTTATAACAATAAAATATATCGTGAAATGTAATCCCACAATAGATATTTTTGTTGTAGCTTCATTCTTGGAAGAAAAAAAGTCACAGTAAATGTTTGATGCTGTAACTATTCACAGAAAAAAGCATGGCAACGCTTCCGTGAACGCAACGCTTTAAGGACTGTGTGATGATGTCCAATCTGCACCATGCCTCTATCATTCGGCATATATCAACAAAATATCTTGAATAAACAACTCTAAACTTTATATGTTTGTCTCACCAGTTATGTTAAGCCGAAAGACCATTAGAGAGCAAATAATGCTATTGTATATTTCCGGTTGTGCGAATGGTATCGAAAATTACCACTCGAACAACAAACCCCAAGAAACCATCTATGGTATTTTTCTTTTTTTCCTTTTTTGGCACAAAAAAATTCCTTAGGGTATGTTTAGCCTCCAGACAAAAGAAATCTAGCTGCCTTATGAGTAGGACTTGCAAAGTAAATTCAAATTCAGAGTCAATAGAGAGAAAAAAAGAAAAACATTAAGTCTCACTACCCTCCTCAGCACTTATACTAGACTGGTGTATACAAGAATAAACTTCGACTCAGTCATGGACATTTATCTAAGGTTCCAGAGAAGTTGACAGCAGTCCTTTAAGCAAAGTGTCAGTACTCTAAAATGAACAAAAGAAAAAGAGCCAAAGGACACAGTTTAAAAACTTTTCATTTTTCTTTCGTAGTTTTAAAGAGAGTCTTATTTAAACATTTGAGGCCATGACCAAGCAACAATAGTGAAGAATAAATTGATTAAAGTGCAGGTATCTATAGTAATCGACTGAATGGAATATTATTTAACAGTAGATATTCCAGTAGGCACTTCTTTAAACAATGTTATAAAGACATCTTTAGCTTCTTGCGATGTACTTACTTGATGTCTCTTATCATTATGTGTGAAGGATAGCGTGTTTGGATATCGCATCTGAAACCTAATATTTCTTTTAATTAATTCAGAACAATAGGGAGCTAGTTTTTGTCTGTTTATTTTAATCAGTGGAGGTAAATCTTGTGAAAATGAAAGTCTATGCTGGTTCCACATAAATTGTTTTTGCTTTTTTGCTGCTGCCAATATTCTCTGTGCATCTTGAAAATTCAGGATTTTAGTGTATATATTCCTAGGCATCGAGGCGTCTTGACGAGATCGCAAGGCTCTATGTGCTCTCTCTAGAATCAGGCTCTCAGACTTGCCATCTAGATTTAGAAGTGCTAAAAAAATCTGTTTAACAGTTTATAGTAAGTCATGGCTATCATAGGATTCTGGCAATCCTCTTATTATTATATTATTTTGGCGACTTCTCGCCTCAAGGTCTAGCAGTTTATCTTGGATTTCAGTTATGAGAGCATCTTTGGCACATAAATCTTTTTTTAAAGTTTCGATTTGAATTTCATTAGTGTGATTCTTCCCTTCCAGACTATCTAACCTTTCGGTTATTTGATTTAGGGATTTACCAAAGTCAGTGAGTTGGTCAGCAAAGCTTTTTATGGCAGTATGTAAAGGTTCTAAAGCTTGTTTTAACTCTTCAAGGTGAAAATTTGATTCATTTTTTTCTTTGGTGCTCATTTTTGGATTTTTGACGCCTTGTTTATTTGTTCTAAGTCTTTTTGAGCCTGTATCTTTATCAGGCAAGAGCAATGAGGAAAATTTGGCCTTTGTGGCCTGTGTCTCCATATTGTCGGAGTTACCAGCCATACCTGAGCAAAGTTGCATTAGCAGGAATAGGATCTCTGAGAAAGTCTGCTGTAGGCACGTGGCTTATGATTTGAAGGCCAAATGAAGATCGTTTCTGTTAATATTTAAAATTCTCTTTGTTTTTGACAATAAAGAGTCCAAATTTTTGCATTGACTTTCCGTTTATCTTTCTGGACAAACTTCTGTGGAAAACACCTTAATCAAATGTTTTAAAAATTGGAGATAACCGCTGACGTATGAGGAGCGACTAGTATAGGGTACTCCCTAGACAACCGCCATCTTGGATTCCGACAATGATTTAACTTTGAATAAGGCCATTGAGATTTGTCAGAAATATGAGCTCACAGAAGAAGCACACAAATATGTTTCCAAATGAGAATAGCTGTAGAAGGCATGGTGACAAAGCTCATGTTGGTAGTATGCAGCATGTAGTTAAAAGAAACAAGCCCAAGAACATGGCAGCAACTATAGCTCCTGCAGTACTCACTGGTAAACCCCAGAGCTTTCCAGCAAGTTCCAGAGTTTGCACAGTTTCAGTGAGGCATAAGAGTGTCAGCAAACTCAAAGTATGGGCCCCCATCAAGTTTCATTGTCAACTGTCATAATTGTGGAAATCATGAATCTAAAAGGAAGAAATGTTTAGCTTTTGGTCAACAATGCCATAAATGTAATAAATGTAATAATTTCAAAAAGGTTTTGTAAATCAAAAGGCCAACATTTTTTATCCAAAGGGAACATTTTAAGAAATGAGTTGATCAGTTAGAGAGCTGCAACCCTACTCTTTATGTGGATGGTGTGTCAGCGCTTCAAGAAACAGTCAGTGCAGTAGATTTAAGGGCAAAGAATGAAGTATTTTGTACTGTCTGGAAAAATGGCAAACCCACTGAGCTCAAAATTGATACAGGTTCCAAGGGCAGTGTTATGTCAGCAGAAACATTTGCTAGAGTGTGTCATGGAGAAAGGCTTGATTTGTCAATGTGTGCAAAGCTTGTTGTGTATGGAGGTGAAGAAATTCAAACTGAAGGCACAGTAGTACTTTCACGTTACTCTGTTGGAAGAAGCTGTGACTTGTTATTTTATGTGGTTAAGTGGCATGTCCAGTCATTATTAGGGCTCACAGACAGTTTTTAAAATGGGATAGCTTTCATTTAACAAGGAAGTCTACCATGTTAGCTTAAAAGACCACTACTATATTTTCACCGAGTACATTTTTTCTACCTATGCTGATCTTTTCAAAGACAAATTAGAGCAGCCTCCAGTTGTGTACTCCATGAAATTAGACCCAGAAGTCAGTCCAGTTATCAGGCCAGCACAAAAAGTTCCAATAGCCATGGAGGACAGAATCAAAGCCAAGCTAGATAAAATGGTGTGACAAGGTGTGATTTGTCCAGTTACAGAACCAACTGAATAGGTATCTTCCATGGTGGTAGGTCATAAGAAAAGCTCAGATGACATCAGAATATGTATTGATCCATGATATTTGACCAAAGTGCTAGAAAGACCTCATCATCCAATGTACACAGTCAAAGAAGTCACAGCCTTGATGCCAAATGCCACTATTTTTTGTCATAGATGCAAAGAGTTCATTTTGGCAAATTCAGCTTGATAAGAAATCCTCATTGCTCACTACATTTAGTACTGTTTGGTAATTTTTGAGAATGTCATTTGGGATAAATTCTGCAAGTGAAGTCTTTCAACGTGCAATAGAGCAACTTTTTCTGGGTATCCTTGTGCTATTATAGTCGACAACATACTAGTAGGAGGTTATGATGAAGCTGAACATGACAGAAACCTCAGAAAAGTTCTGGAAAAGGCATATCAAGTGAATCTTAAGCTCAATCCACAGAAATGCAAATTCAGGCTACAAGAAGTTACTTATGTTGGTCACTTATTTAGGATCATAGGATCATAGGAAGTTACTAGGCTATTGGCCCTGAGGCCCTTACAAGCCTAGCTAAGAATTTACCCCATATTCCAACAAGTCAGCACCCTATGTCACTGTCCAGCAGAGACATCGTTGGAATCCCAGGGGTGAATTTTCTGTTCCCCATCCAGTTATCTAGGTTGTGCTTAAAAAGGTTTAGTGAGGTACTCTACTTTATGTGGAGAGCGAGTCTATTCCACAAAAGGGGGAGTCTCTGGGACACAAATCTGTCCCGCCAATAAGTCCTATTGATGTCACAGACCAGGTTGAGGTCTCACATGCAGGTTACTCGAGTCGAGCTTGACTTGCGGATATGCAGCAGCCCATCAGGCCAGGGTCTGAGATTGCTTTGTATGCCAGTCAGACCTCTGAAGAGTCTGTAGGAGACTGAGTAGAGGGACAGGGCTTTTAGCCTATCTGTGTAGGGTAGATATTTGAGGCCCTAGATTCTCCGGGTGAGGAATCTCTGTGGTCCCTCCAGCTGCTGCATGTGCTTTGTGAGGTACATGCCGAAAGGGGCATTGTATTCAATAATTAGTCTTATAAGGGAAGAATAAAGGGATGTTATGACCACCTTATCCCTGGATGAGATACCCTTACTAATGAGGTGGGCCATGTAGAAAGATTTCCATACAAAGGAGGCAATATGGTGGTCAAAAGTCAGTTTGCTATCAACCTGAGTTCCCAAGTCCCTCATGACTGATTTCATGCTTACTGCCTTATTATCAATTTGATAATTTGTAGGGACATCATTCTCCCCAAAAGGAATGATGATACATTTTTTGGCATTCAGTTGGAGGCCATGTTTCTGGCACCAGTCATTTGTTTGGGTGAGACCCTCTTGGAGGATGTCCAGATCACTAGGGGAATTGATGACAGCACCCAGCTTGCAGTTATCTGCACACTTAGTCAGCCATAGCCCACTAGATTTGGCCTGTACATCTGAGAAGTATTTCCCAAACAGCAGAGGCCCCAAGACCGATCCCTGGGGTACACTGCTTGCTACAAGTCTACTACTTGAGGTGGTTTCCCCTATTTTGACTGAGTGGGTTCTATCAGTGAGCCAGTTTGCTACCCATCTGGTAACATATGGATTGATGCCTATTTGAGAGAGTTTATCTCTTATACCTGAGTGGCGGATAGTATTGAAGGCCTTGGCCATGTCAAGGTAGATGGTGCGCACCATCTTCTCCTCATCTATCGCCTTGGTGACTGTCTCAAAGAGGTCGACCAAATTTCACAGGCATGACCTCCCCTTGACAAAACCAAACTGTGTGAGATCAAATGTCTGGAGGTTGTCAATGTCCTTGTTAATGAGGTCCATGATAATCCACTCCATGGCCTTGCAGATCAGGCTAGTTAGGCTGATGGGTCTATAATTTCCTGGATTGGTGGACACTCCACTTTTGTACAAAGGTTAGCTGTCCTTCACTCTGCTGGGATGAAGCCAGTACTCAGGCTTTGGTTGAATAGGGTGCTTAATGGTGCTGCAAGTTCCTGCCTGAATTCATGTAGGATGCAGCCTGGGAAGTTATCGTGTCCCATGGAGGCTGTATTTTTTGCCTTTGAGAGGGCATTGATGACTTGCTCCCTAGAGATAAGGGGAGGGGGGCAGGTACTGGGGATGTCCTGTTTTACTGATGGGGGAACAGAGGAGTGAAGTTTTCACTGAACCTGTCTGCCAGCAGATTGGCTATATCTACAGGGTTTGTCTATGTGGTGTCCTTAACCAACAGCTTTGAGCAGATGTGGGTGCTTCCCTTGAGATTAAGGACATATGTGAAGAAAGCCTTATGATTGTCTTTAGTAGATGTGGCCAGTTTGGACTCGAAGTTTGCTTTGCAGCATTTCTCTAGTGCTCTTATTTGCTTGTTCACGCTAAGGAGAGATTGCTTCCAATTAGATACCTGCGCCTTCTTGGTCCTGGACAGCAATTTTTTCCTATTAGTATAGAGATTATTTATTGTAGATGCCCACCAGACAGGTTTACTCTTCAATGAGTAGGAGGATTTTGTCCTGACTGGTATTCCTGATTCCATGCAGCTAAATAAATGCTCATATAGAACATTGGTGTAAGTTTGGATATATGTGCCAGTTTCTGTAGAGGGGAGGGGGCTGTGAAGCTGTTTATACCTTCCCTCAGGAGATTGTAATCAGCTTTGGAGAAGTGTTTTTGTTTGACCCTAGCTGGGAGGGGGTCGGGGGAGATGGTGACTTTGGAAGTTACTGCTTTGTGGTTGGATCTTACCAAGGATGATGACACTGTAGGGATGCTACAGTGATTACTCATGTTGGTTAACACCAAGTCCAAGATATTTTCACCTCTTGTGGTGGTGTCAACCAACTGGTCCATGGCATTTGTATTGACGAAATCAAGGAATCTCTGGGCATTTGTGATTTGGCATGAATATTTCTTCCAGTCTATGGTTGGATAGTTAAAGTCACCCAGGATCAGGGTAAAGGGTTGAATCTTGATACATTCAAAGAGGTCCAGATAGATGGAGTGGTCATCTTGAGTCAGAGTTGGAGGTTTGTAGCTAGCTATGATTTGAATAGGGGGTCTTTTCAATTGTTAACTGCACCTGGAGTATTTTCTCTGCATCATACTGTTTGACCAGCCTAGAGGTGTGTACGTCTTTTATATATATTGCAACTCCACCTCCTTTTGTTTTGCTGCCCACGGTTTGGGGTCTGAATGAATGATAGGATGAGTAACCTGGTATGGCTGGGGTTCTCTCCACAGCTTTGAACCAGGTTTCTGTGACTGCACAAATGTCATATTTTTCCAGGGTTAAGAATGCTTGCAATGAGTGCAGTTTCATGTTTAGACTCCTAGTGTTTAGCAACATGACCTTTAATTTACGTTTACATCTAGATGAAATTTTCATGTTGGTAGTTTTGACCTCATGGCATTGCCTAAAAAAGGCACTATGCGGGAGATAAGAGCCTTTGCCAGGAGCCTGAAGCCCAAGGGAGACAGATACAGGCTATCTCTAGCAAAGCATCGTGGCTTGTCAGTCATGTCATCCCAGGCTGTGAGGTACTGGATCCTCTTTGAATGACACCAGAAACTAAGCCAGTTGTTAAAGTCAGTCATTTTCTGTTTGCATTGAGGCATCATTCTGAGTGATGGTAGAATGCTGCTTAAGGTTAGGGACATACCTGCCTGGGACACATACTCAGCAAGCTTGATCATGTCTCTCTTCATATAGTTCAGGGAGGTGCGTCTCATTTACTAGTTCAGGCTTATGATCAGACCCTTCAAAGCAAACAGCCATTCTCGAGATGCCAGATCCAGATGTTCAAGCCCTGCAATGTTTTCTTGGCATGGTTAACTACTTAGAGAAGTTCATTCCAGACTTGAGAGCCAACTTTCAGCACCATTCAGAGAGCTGACATATAAAAATGTACAGTAAACTCTCACTTAACCGGAACCCATGGGGATTGAGAGATGCCACTTAAGTGTAGATTCCAGTTGCTTGAGAGATGCTTTGCGATTTTTGATTGGCTCGTATACCGGCATACGAGCCAATCAAAAATTGCAAAGTAGAGCCTCTTCTGTTCAATGCAGAACAGCAGGCAGCCACATCAACAGGAGACACTACTTCAGCTAAACCAGATTCCTGAACTTCCTTGGTTGACAGTAGCCACTGACATCTTAGAGTGGAATGGTCAACATTATTTGGTGTTAGTAGACTCTTACTCCAATTGGTTTAAGATTAACATACTTCCTAACTTATCATCCAATACTGTCATTACTAAGATGAAGCATCATTTTGTAGTACATGGTAGTCTCAGGGTCTATATTATGTTATCAAAAAACATGTAATGTATTCGTCAACCACTAAACATAAAAAACACTAATCTCTGAATGGCCAATTCAGCGAATGTTTTCCCAGGGGAAAAATGCTTGGCCATCATTGAGGATTTGTCCTTTTCCCCACTGTAGTGCAATCTTGGAGTTGGTATATTTAAGCACAGCCCTCCCCCCACATTGGGGGTTGTCAAATAAGCAAACAAACTCTTGACTACTAAAGGTGGCTCAAATAAAGAACTTTGTGCTTTCAAAAAGAAATAGAGCACACCACCACAGACATCCACACCAGAATAACTTCTTTAAAAACTTTAATAACCTTTAAAGTACACACGTAACATAAAATAAAAACATAAAGAGCCTTTAAAATCCACATTAAGGGCTTTCAGCCATAACTTTCATCAGATCATTAGTACTCTGAATCTCTTTTTCAGGAATTAAAGTGTAATCATCCAATCAGCAACCTCTCTTCAGGGAAACACCTTCTTTTTAACCAATCAGAATATAACCAATAAAATCACTGAATTGGAGGCAAGCCTCCATTGTCAGCCAATAGACAGGTGTCTTCACTTCTGAATTGGTTTAAGCCGAACTAGCAAAATTCTGTCTTTGAATTGTTGGTCCGACTTCCTTAAAAACAAAAAAACATCAAGAGGTTATTGTGTACCAAGGATGGCTTCCCAAGAAATCAAAGTTCCAAGATCAAAAAGAAGGAAACTTTTAGATGTGGAAAATGTAAAGCCTGCCCATTTATAGATAGCACTAATTTATTTTGACATCCCATCACAGGAAAGGAATATTGTTCTAAATATAGTGCTACTTGTAACACGAAACTTCTGTGAACATAGCAACTTGTGTGAACTGCCCAGCATATTATATAGGGAAGATGGACCAACAATTTAAAGACAGAATTTTGTGACATCTAAGGGATATACAGCATAAGGACAAAAAGAATGCCTTAGCGAATCACGTCTTATTACATCCATCCCATTCCTTTAAATTTAAAGTTTTAGAGTGTATGTTTGAAAGAATAAGAGGAGGGGATGTAAAGAATCACACTGAAACTACAGAAACAAACTGGATTGTAAACTTAAGAGCAGATCATGAACCTGGTCTAAATGCAGTAGTTCCGCTTAAACCAATTCTCAAAGGAAGATGCCTGTCTATTGGCTGACAATGGAGGCTTGTCTCCGATTCAGTGATTTTATTGGTTATATTCTGATTGGTTAAAAAGAAGGTGTTGCCCTGAAGAGAGGTTGCTGATTGGATGATTACACTTTAATTCATGAAAAAGAGAGCCAGAGTACTAACGATCTGATGAAGGCTATGGCTGAAACTGCTTATCGTGGATTTTAAAGGCTCTTTATGTTTTTATTTTATGTTTCGTGTGTACTTTAAAGGTTATTAAAGTTTTTAATGAAGTTATTCTGGTGTGGAAGTCCATGCTGGTGTGCTCTATTTCTTTTTGAAAGCACATTGGGGGTGTGGTGGGTGAAGCCTCCCACTTTGTAGGGTTTGAAAGTGTGTTTTGTTTGTGTTTGCCCAAACAATTTTTTCCCCTGGGAAAAAATTCACTGAAGTGGCCATTGGGTGATTAGTATTTTCGCTGTTTATTGGTCAATGAATACGTGTTCAATTAACATGTTTTTTGATAACATAATATAGACCCATCTGCACAAAGTTATTTCTGACAATGGCATGCAGTTTATAAGCCAACAGTTCAAATGATTTGCTGAAGAATGGGACTTACTCATGTCACAAGTAGCAATTCTAGCAGTAGCCAAAAAATGTATTACAAGAAGATGGAAGTCATCCTTCATTCCTACCTTACAAGACTTCATGACTCTTTTGGTGTAAGTAGCGTCAATGGAAATAAAAGTTAAAGAATCAAGAATATACCCCAAAAAATGGACTAACAACCCTTGGACAAAAGTTCTATCTCTTATTCAGTCATTGAATTCAAATATGTCTTCATCTTGTTGTTTATCTTTTTGGCTTTTCCCGGTTAGGGGCCGCCACAGCGGAACTCTGGTCCGCTAATGATTGGCAGTTGATTTTTATGGTGCCGAGTTGCCAGCCCAACGCCCAACCTTCAGCAAAAGCACACCCATTCGCACATGTCTTTCGGAGGCCACCCGACAGTGGGGAGGACATGCAGACTCCACACAGAAGGCACTCCAGCCGTGAATCATCTAATTAGTCATATTGAAAGTATGAATGAATGAATATTGTACCCTACTTCACAGTTTATATAACTTGTTGTTCCCTTTATTTTCCTTCTTTTTTCTTTTTTTTTTTCCATGTACGCTGCTTGAGGCCGTTGTAAAATTTGTACATAGTTTTATCATAATTTGTTGTTCAAATGATTGTTATTGAAAAATCAATAAAAAAATAAAACAAGTAGCCCTGAGTACCCACAGTCAAATGTTTTGGCAAAACTTGCAGTTCAAAGTTTTAAAGTGCAAACAGTTATGAGATAAGTCAAAATGAGATAATGGTGATGTTTTCCTGAATCTCTTAAATCTCAGAAATGTTCCTCATGGTAAATATCTTGGTTCACCTGCTCAGAGACTTCTGTCGAGGCAAGCCAGAACCACATTACCAATCAGTAGTTAATTGTTGGTTCCATATGTCAAGGACAACAGGTCAGTGAAAACCAATCTGCTGAAGAAATGCCTAACCCAGCAATCCTACTTTGATAAGATCAGTAACCGCTCAATCCATTATGAGAAGGAGAAGTGATAAGAATCCAGACGTCCAGAGCTTATGTTCGGACTGGTGTCATGAAGAATATTTGCCCAGAGTCAAGATCATATATTGTGGAATCATAAGGAGCAGAGTTTAGGTGGAATCAGAAACATTTGTAACTGGTGTCTGAGCCTATGCCACAGCACATAGCCTGTGAGAAAGATTCTTTATCTCAGAGCGAGTTATCCACTGTTCCAATTCCTGAGGAAGTTCCAGAAAGTATTCTTATTTCTGTGACGAATCCATAAGTTCCCGATATAAGTTGTTCACCGAAGACTGTCCATGTTGCTAAATTTAGTTTAAATTTTTATGTTACGAGACTTGGTCATATCTTTAAACCATTTTGTAGTAAGCTGTTGAGATGTAAGCATGTATGTATATAAGGTCTGTCTGTTAATCAGTTCATTCATATTTTATGATGCTGCTATCCATCCTGATCTGTTTCTATGTATTAAAGCATCTAAGCAAAATATACCACCTGCTTGTCATCTATGTTAGGGAGGGATGAGCGACACATTTCTCATGAGTTGTTTAGTTTGACAAGTTAGCCATGGGGCAGAATTTATTTTATGTCTTAGTGGAGCTTGTTGGCTTAGTATGGTTAGGAAGGAGTTACTGAAGTGACAGACAGTTTTCATCTAGAGGCAGCTATTTGACGGGTTCCAGGTCATATTGTTTAAGTGTGTCATTAAATATGGATTTATCAGAATTGATTAAGTTTCTCACAGAGTTGAAGTATAGGGGTTTAGGGGTTTGTGGTATTCTCTGTTGATACAGGTGGGGTGATGATCGCTGAGAGAGGCTTTGAGTGTGCTGGGTAGCTTTCATTTTTGCAGACTTGGTTGAGAGTATGCAGTCTAGTATGCATGCTTTTTTGGATACTTTGTCAAATCAAGTTGGTTGCTTGATCAGTTGAGTGAAATGATAGAGGTTAATATTATGGGGGGGGGGGGTAATGTTAGGTTTGTTAGAGGTCCAGTCTGTATTAAGGTCACCGAACAGGATGGTTTCTTGGTTGAAAGTAGATGATAAGTAGCTAAGTATGTTTTCGGTAGTTTTGATATTTTGGGGGGAGTGGGATGTAGGCAGCTACGATGATTATGGATTTCTAATTGTTTAGGTAGAGTTTGGCTATTACTATTTCTTCATTACTTTTTTAGTATTATCTGGAAAACATTAATTCTCTTCTGTCATTAGGTTACCACTGCAGGCTCTTGAATATCACCAGGATTAAGTACACAGTTTTCTTGAATATCTGTCTATCACAGATAGTCCATGTACTGATGACATCAGAAAAAAAATAAAACAAGGTTCATTTTTGTATGTGAGGCTTAGAGGGTTGGATATCTGTAGGCTGTAGTTTGTGGGAACTTCTGTAACTAGGTTGATGTTTGGTCATGTGAGGTTATCCTGCATCAGCCTGGTGTTGCTAGAATTGTGCCGCATAATAGTTCTATGCAGGACATCAGAGCTGGCAATACTTATCTATACCTCCTTCCAGGATGTGAGGCCGGGCTATCTGATGATCCGGCTACCACAAGGACATCCTCAGCTGTACACTCCTGATGAGACCCTTCACTCAAGTAGTTGGCACTGGAAGGGAATCATCTAGGAACAAACTGTCTAAATATTTTTGTTCATTCATTCATTTATTTACTCATTCACTCACTCATTCATTTATTGTTTTCTTGGCTAATGCAGGGTTACAGAAAGTCACCTATTAACTTTATTCCTTTTGTCAAGATGTAGCCAAGCCTCTAGGACTATCACAATGCATAGCCAGGCTTTTGTTGTCTGCTTCACTTATCTTTTTTGTGGCATAGCACTGGAATACAGCGGTCAATATCAAAAGCAAGTGCCTGTTTACATGTAACATGCCTCTTCAGATGCCTCACCGGTGCATTGGAATTCTCCTGCCCTCAAATTCACCTCCCCAATGATTAAGATTCCCTAAATCTTCAACGATTCCAGCGAGAGCAAATGTCATCTTCCCATGGAAAAGAAGATCTAGTCATGAGTAACCACTTTCTTTTCTTTCCTACATTGATCTCTGGCACCAGGACCCTGGTCAAATCCAAGTGGTGGGTAGGGAAGCTGACACAGTGCACCTGGTACTACTCCAGCAAATTCTGATAAAAATATGTTCATCGAAAGCTTTCATTCACCCTTTGGAATTATCTTTATACTCAAGTCAATATAAGATTTTCCTTTGATCAGGTTTTTAAAACAAATTTATTCTTTCAGTGTTGTTGCTACTAATAAGTGATTTATTAAGATTCAGAAAGACAGTCTTTGTTGTTGTGTTCAGTTGTTTTTGTTGAATCTCACTTTCCATGACCTTAAAGACTTTACCACACCAGGTTTCTCTGTTAAGAACTACTTTGCTTTCTTGCAAATTTAGGTTCATTACTTCAGTAATGCTGTCTACCCATCTTAGCCTCTATCTCCCTTTTCCCAGTATCAGAGTCTTCTCTAGTCACCCGTCTTTACATTATATAGCCAAAATATTTGAGTTTTAGTTTTACTATTGCACTTTCCAATGGGCTGTCTGATTTTTTTTCCTTGAGTATTAACTAGTTTGAGGTCCGTGCAGTCCATGGGATTTTCAGTTTTTTTCATTTATTTTGATTTGTTGTCTGGGGTAGAACAGGGGGCATATTTCATGCTCAGTGCATAAGATTAACTGAAACAGAAACAGTAAGGTGAAACTGTTAGCATATTTACATAAACACAGTGAGAATGCTAAGGGCAAAGTATTCATTAAAGGAGAGAAAGTGATATTGATAGCACATTTACAGAACTACCACAATAACGTGCACAGTCCAAGAGAGAATTCTGTGAGCAAGCAGTCAGGATGAAGAGTATTAGTGCCTTAGATTATAATCTGAGAGTGACGGAAGCAAGGATATGGAGACGAGCTAAGGTACCTGGATGAGAGTTCCAGATGGATGGGTAAAACAGGAGAAGGCTCTATCAGCACAGATATGGGCGTTAATAGGAATAAGTGCGACAGCAGAGGAACCAGATGATCTAACAGACCTGGAGGATAGAAAAAGTGTCATAAGATAGGGTAAGAGATGTATTTTGCTTTACCTGGAGTGGAAGGTGATTTCAAATAAGTGTCCCAGTTAATAGAAGAGCAGTTGAAATCCTCTAGGAGAATGTTTTTTGGCTGAATGCTTAGGAATTCTATACTAGTTAGATAGGAAGTGTCGGCCAAGGGTGACATAGTGGTAGTCCTACTGTTAGCTGCAGTGTGATATATGCTTTCATTAATGGTAAGATTGCCATGGAGGAGTTCCAGGTCATTGTCTTGTCTACTGAGTCTGGAGGTGAAATTTTGTTTTACAAATATAAAGTCTCCACTACCTTGGTTGCTTTCATCTAGTATGGTGGACCTGAACAAGTGGCAGGCATTGAAGCCTTGCAGTTATGGGGAGCTTTCAATAGTCTTGAACCAGGTGTCTGTAACAATGCATATATTAATGGATTCCAAGGTAAGGAGTGTCTGTAGAGAGTGGAGTTTTTGTTAAGCTTCCTAGCAATGAGCAGCAATACATTAATGTTATTAGGTTTCTGTTTTCTTATTTTGGAAACTTTTGAAGACTGACTTTGCCTAAAAAAAGTCGCTGTGGGGGTAGATAAGGTTTTTGCCAATATACAAAAATCTTGGAGGGATAGGTGCAGGCCATCTCTAGCAAAACTGTTAGGGCAGTTTACCATTTCCTCCCAGGATGATATACATTGTACCCACTTTGAATGACTTCTGAAGCTAAGCCAACTGGTGAAGTCAATCAGCTTTTTTTCATATTACAGCATCATTCTTTGTGAAGGCAAAATGCTGCCCAGTGTTAGGTTTATATCTGCCTCGGGCACATATTCTGAAAACTCCATCATTTCTCTCTTCTTATAGTCCAGGGAGGTAAGTCTCAGATCATTTACTCAAATGTATATTATGACTGCTTCATATGTGTGCTTGTGGTGTAAGTACCCGAGTGCACATTTGACGTGGTGAATCCTGGCCCCGCAGTAGGCAACTGACTGTGGCCTTCTCCTTTCTCAGCTTGGTAAGTGGTGTATCTGTGCATCTCACAATGGAATCTCCTATGACTAGGATGCTAGGTTGCCCAGAGGTTTTCTTTATGGACTTTTGATTTGAGACACTGCGAGTTATAGATACATGATTTATGGTTGATGCTGCTTGAGTTCGGTGTTGTGAGGTTGCTGAGAGTACATGTTACTAGAGTTGCATTTGGGAAGCCTTTGTGGTTTAGGTAGATTACTTTTAAGAGCATATGTGAGTCCGTGTGATTGGTCTGTAATACATGTGGCAGGCATAGTGTGGTATTGTGTGTTACTGACAACCAGCTTGGTATTTGTAGTGGCTGTATGAGAGAGCCTTGCCTCCAGTGACATTGTATAACTACATCTCTTACATACTGCACCAGAACATTTAATTATTAGGTGGTTGTCAGTACACATGAGACAATTGCTATATTGTCTCAGAATGCCCATTTGCACTAAGCTGGCTACACAGACAGTTGGAAAATGCAAATGCATGCTTCCAGATATTTACTTGCATGGGCTGCGGGCAAGTACCAACAAGGTTTAGAATTGTTTTACTGGGATGCTCTCTGGGTCAAAATGATAATTCAGGTATAAACATGAAAAGCAGTACTTCTCCGCATGCAGGGGCTCATCTTGCAATTACTAAGTACTCAAGGTATTTAAGAGTTTAGTTTTATAGGTAAAGTTAAGTTCTAAGCACCTGCGTCTATACATGGCACAGCTAACCTCTGCTGAGAGATGAGCAGCATTGCACAAACTCAGCTAACTTATAGAAGCAGAGAAATATCAAATACTTCAAACAACCCTCTGTCCAATTTCAGAAAAAGTACACTCTTAGATTTTTATAGCAGTCACAACCTCAAAAAACACTCAGTTCCTCTCTACTCCCACTAGTGTGTAAACCTGAACATTCTAACTACAGATTATAAAAAATAAATAAATAAGGGTAGATCTAAAAGGCTTCTTTGCCAAAAGCAAATATTCATTGTTCAATTAATAGGCTAGAGATTGTAGAGCATAAATGTAACTTTTTAACTCAGATTATGAAGAAGTGTAGAGAAGTTAATTGATGGGTCAAGCCATTACTGAACTGTTTTCAGAGGACAACATCCGACACCTGTACGATTCCATCTGACTTGACATGAGGTAAGGCATTCTGAGCACTAAAACATTGCATGATCTTACAAATATTTAAATTAAGTCCTTTACATTGACAGGATTGACATAATTCACTGAGGATAGTGTTAATGGTGTCAGAGGTGATCACAGAAGTACTGCTAGATGCTAAGATCAAAATGTTTTCAGCATAAAGCAGGACATTACTTGTCTTGTATGTGATAATGAGGGTATTTGCACATGAGAAATAAAGACCCAAAGATGGAAGTCTGACAAATGTCAGGCAACACTAAGTAGGGGGGAACTCAGCATTGAAAGAAACATGTTAAAGCATCAACCATACAGACAGCCACCAAACCATTTTAGGGATGTAAATAAGAAAAAAAACTCCTATCCCAAATAATATAGTTCTCCTTTTTATTGCCTGCTACTGAGCATGTAAACCTTAGTACTACTTGCCTTTTCAGCTTAATTACTTAAGTTTCTTTATTCTGTTTCTTCAAATTGTTGCAAGTATCAATTGCTGTATTAATGTATGTTTTTACTATGGATTTATTTGCTCTATTATTGTTGTATGTCATGTTCAATACTGTAACTCAGTTTACTCTTGCTTGTGGAGCTTTTCTCCCCGGGTCTCCACTGAAAAAGGACCTATGTCCAGTCAGAATTTCCCAGTAAATAAATAAATAAATGTAAAGCTGAGTTACAGAGGAAGATGTTTTTGATGAAAAGTTAATAATTAAGAATGTCAAGATCCTCAAAGAATTCTCTGGAAATGTCTTTTGGACAGTTATCTACATTAATTAAACAATAATACGTATTAGTCAGAGTGAAAAGAGCAATGTTTGGTGTTAGTGAGACGTCCATAGGCGTCTGTGTGCTCCTGTAGCTAAAGTGTCACAATAGTGCAATAAGTATGAAGAAGAAGAAGTCAAGATCAGGATTAGAGACTTGTTTAGGGATTGGGATGACATTAACAATTTTCTAAAGATCTGGAACCACTTCACCAGAAAGTGGTATATTGATTATGTGTTGTTATGGAAAGCCAGTAAAAAGGTCACACGTCTTAATAAATTTGGGAAAGACACTATTTGTGCCAGCCTTCCAATATTTGAGAACTTTAATGAGTGGTGTTAATACAGGATATTTGGTATGATCAGAGTCAAATCTCTTCTATGGACTTTTTGTTATTGTTATATCCTGCTCAGTTCCATGGGTATCAGCCCTTCTCAGTACCTACAATAACTGTGTCCCCAGCTCCACTTTTCTTTTCTACCTGCCTTTGCTAACTACTGCAGTTACTTCTGTATCACTCAGTAGTACCAGCACTTGTATATGTGATATATGATGCAGCCAAATGCAAGCAATGCAACAGAAGTACAACACATCCAAACACAAGTCATGTGGGTGGGAGTAGTCATGCTCCAAGCTGCTCAGCACACAGTAAGTCTGATGCGGTCATGGAGCCCAGTAACAGCCTTGTGCATAGAACATGACAGGAATATGATTTGCACATGTATTTATTTAAGTTTAAAAGCCAGATAAGTAGACTGACTGACATCCTTTTCAGCCACTACTCCAGCAACATGGTGCAATATACAGGGAAAATTATACAGGGACTAAAGAATACACAGAATTGTGCATAGCACAGTAAAAAAGTAGAGGCAATACATTTGTATGCTATTTCCGATTATAAATGTAAGTGATATTATTTACAGTATATCCATTTATGGAAGGCATTCAATCAGTGGTCACTTGTTAAAAGTATATCATTAAAAAACAGATGTAATTACAACATGAGCTGCAAGGACTAACCATTGTCATGAAAGTAAAAGCTTTCGATGTCCTTAAGTAGTTGCTCTTTTAGTTTGTTTCTAAATAACTGAGTCTCTCTTGCTGCCTCATGTCTTCAGGTAGCTAATTTCAGACATCTGACTCTAGCCTAGAGATAGCCCTTTCTCCTGTGGAAATTTTAAAATGAGGCCAAATGAGGGTAAGTCCGTTTTCTTGACCATCTCTAAGTATGTGGTAAGGTGGTTGATTTGCAATTTGTTGGTGGCTACTTCCTGCCACATCCATACCTTTTACTATGTTCACTAGTTAATTATCCCTTCTTCCCTGAACAATTCTTCTCATGTTCTTGTGGTTCATTTCATGGTGACCGTTAGATGTCTTCTAGCATTTGATTCTTACAATCCTAATCTCTGGATAAAATCACTATTTTTTTTACAAAGTCATTTTAGAGCAATGTTAGACATTTTAGTTGGTACAAAGACAATACAATAGCATTTATTACCTCCCACTTCTCCAAAATTAGAGTTCAAAAGCATCAACTTCCAGGCACATACCCTTGCACATTGTCCATCTCTCACAGCTATAAATTGCTGATGGGAAACATAGCTTAGATTATACAGACCATTTCTGACAATATGATGTCGTTGTTCTTTAACATTTTATTCAGATTTGCCACAGTTTTCCTTCCAAAAAGCAATCATCTAATAACGTCATGGCTGCAATTAACATCTGGAGAGATATTTGAGACTTTGAAAATGACATCTATCATTGTTTTCACTTCTTCACCAACTTTTTGCAAAGAATTCATAAGTCCTGATGGCATAGTTTCAATTTTTTGACGATGAACAACAAACCAACTTTTGTACTTTCTACTTTCACCATCATCAGCGGTTTCTTCAATTCTTTCTCAGTTTCAGCTATTAGAATATTATCATTTGCATATCTGAGATTGATGCTTTCTCCCAGCAGTTTTGATTGCAGCATGTAATAAATCCAATCCATCATTTTGCATGATATATTCAGCATATGAATTTAAAAAGTAGGATGACAGTATACAGCCTTGAATTGCTCATTTCCTGTTCTTGAACCTGTCAGTTATTCCATAATCAGTTCTGTTACTTTTTGTTTAGATTCCTCAGGAATCAAACATGGTGATCTTGTATCTCCATTTTTTATGCACTTGGCAAAGTTTGCTATGGTCCGCAAAGTCAAAGTCAGAAACACAGATACCATATGTTAAATCATGTTGCTGTTTTGCTGCGATAAGTGTGTTTCAGTCTCTCTGCTACATACCATTTTCTATGCTTTAAGTATCAGGAAAAACATAGAACTTTGGTATATACTGGAATATTTCTTACTCTGCATATTTGAAATTGTACAATAAACGGACATTAGGATTCAAAAATGCGCAAGCTGATTGGACAACCAATCGTTGTGCTTATTGCAAATCGAGTGTTTCACACACAAAGACGTTCTTCAAGCCTTCGCGGCATTAGTAGCTGAGAATTCAAAGCGTTTAAAAAGAAAAAGCACTTCCCTCCTCCAGTAAACTGCTCTATTGAGCAGAATAATACAAGATATTAAAAAAAAATTGCAATTTCTTTGAAGGGAGTGTTTTTACGAGAAACTGCACTGCATAGAGTAAAAAAGTAAAAAGCAAAAACATTTCCCTTCCCTCTGTGAAGCAGAGTAGTGCAACACACTTAAAAAACCCTCACAATTTTATGAGCATTTCTGCAAGAAGCCCCTCTGTCTACCTCTTGCCTCTCCCAAAGGCAAATCTCTCATTGCTTACTGATTTCTTTCCTTAATAATGTGCCAGAACATAGAAATGTTAAACAGACCACAAAATAAGACAAACTTCTCTGCATTCTGTGAACATTGCAGCAAGCAAAATTTGAACAAGACTCCAAACAAAACATCCCAAATGAGACTAATATTATGAAAAAAAAATGGCAAAGACATCAATGTGTAGTCGTAGAGTATGCACAAGGATGCCATAAACTACCAGAAACTGCTGGAAGAGCAGTAAAGTCCTAGTATAGAATGACATTATTTATAAAAGGTATGACTTTTTCACCTAAATAATAGCATTGCATAATACCAATAATTCACTCCTGTGTGTGGTTAATGCAGGATTTACCCATGATTGTCTAGTTTCAATCATTCAGGCTTTGCCCTCATGCTCAAACCACCCCAATAGTGGGTAAATCCTGCATTACATTACATCCTGGCAGATAGATTCAGGGCAAACTTCACCCCCATCTCACCCCCAAAAGGGCCCACAACAATACCGGAAAAGTGTAGTGTCCCAGAAATCACAGCTGCACAGGTGAAAACAGCCCTTTCAAAAGCCAAACAAAACAGCATCAATGGGGTCAGATGGTGTCCCAGGCTGCGTCTTGCACGAACTACAGAACAAACTAACCCCCCACCTAAACACACTGTTCAACCACAACCTCTCAACAGGCTAGGTGCCCATAGAATGGCGCACAGCAACGGTTATTCCTCTCGACAAAGGAGGGGCCACAACTGACCCTGGTAACTATCGCCCCATAAGCCTGACTAGCCTGATCTGCAAGGTTATGGAGCGCATCATCATGGAACTCCTTAAAAAAGACATTGGGAACTTCCAAACACTTGACCCAACCCAGTTCGGCTTTGTTAAGGGCAGATCATGCCTACTAAACCTGGTTGACTTCTTCAAGACAGTCACCAAGGCCATAGATGAGGGAAAGGTGGTTCACACAGCCTACCTTGAGCTCGCCAAGGCTTTCAACACCATTCCCCACTCGGGTATTACAGAAAAACTCACCAGCCTGAACATAAACCCCTACATCACTAGATGGGTTGCCAACTGGCTTACTGACAGAACTCACATGGTAAGAATAGCGGGCTCCAGGTCCAACTCTAAACCAGTCACAAGTGGTGTTCTGCAAGGCTTGGTCCTGGGACCCCTACTGTTTGGCATATACTTCTCAGAAGTACAGGCAAAATCAGGAGGACTATGGCTAACCAAATTCGCCCATGACTGCAAACTGGGAGCCATAATTGACTCTCCGGCTAGCACTGACATCTTCCAAAAGGGCCTTACTGAAACAGACACCTGGTGTCAAAGTCATGGCCTCAAGCTAAATGCCAAAAAATGCATAGTCCTCCCATTTGGGAAAAACAAAACACCCACGAATTACCACATAGGTGGCAGCCCCCTTAATACAGAAGAGGTAATAAGAGATCTGAGGACCTAGATAGATAGTAAGCTCTCCTTTGACAATCATATTGCCAAAGTAGTTAGGAAATCCTTCTATGTGGCCCATCTAATTACGAAAGGGTTCGCATCTAGAAATAAAGAGGTTATAGTGCCCCTCTACTTGTCACTCATCAGACCCATCATAGAGTACAATGCCCCATTTGGGATGTACCTCACAAGACACTTCCAACAGCTGGAAAGACCACAAAAGTACCTCACCAAGAGGATTACTGGCCTCAAACTTATGTCCTATACAGCCTGACTGAAAAAACTCCGACTGTACTCAGTGGCATATCGCTTACTCAGAGGTGATCTCTGCCTGACCTACAAAGCCATGTCCAACTCAGAATTGATGGACATGCTCCACCTAAAGAAATCCAAGTCACTGCGAGCCACACGCTCTAGTGAGCTAAACCCCACCACAACAATAAATAGAACATGCTGGAGGGATAGATTCCTGTCACAGAGACTCCCCATGCTTTGGAACAAAATTCCAAACTACATTAGGCAGAGCCCCTCACTAACACTCTTCAAGAGAAACCTTGAAGAGTGGATGGGTAACAGAAAATACACCCCTGGGATCACTTCATTGGCTCTGCTTGACAGAGGATCAGTTAATTAATCAATGGGGCGGCAAAAGCTGACACACTCTAGCTAGGCTTATAAATGCCCTCAGGCAGATAGCCTAGCACCTATCTATGAACCTATTATTCACACCCAGTCATGGATTATTGCTTAAATAACTATCACTTTAACTTCCATTACTTCTGCCAAGACATTGTTCCATGGCATCCATCAATCTCTCAGTAAAAATTACTTCTTCACATCTCACTATAAAATGTATTTTTCACTTTCTTTTTTTTTTTTACATCTGTTTTATTCTTGCATCTTATCATCTAACTTCTTTCATGTGTTCATTATATAAGTGAGGAAATAATTAACCTTTACCATGTCCTTTTGCAATGCATACATGTTTAAGCTTTATGTTATTGCATCCTCCTTCAGTTTCTGATGGAGTCTAACATATTTGGTAGCCTAATCAATACTGTACATGCTCTCTCATCCAATGTCTCTTGAAGAGTTATGGTATTCCATGCATATGTGGTGTCGCCTTAGCAGGATGTGTAATAATAATCTGACTGGACAGTTTTAGTAGGTGGGTCACCTTTCCACATATCCCCACTCCATATCTGCTGCTTCTTTGCTCTTTTGTCACATACTTTCATTGCACACAGAATTCCAGGTACTTGCCCTGTTTGATATTAGCCAGACCTTCCTTTTATACAGTTTTGTGCACTATTTGAGGAACTCTATGCATCGCTTACTTTTGTTCATATTTATTAACTTATTTCAAATATAAAAAGAACTGCATTGCCATGAACCATTTCTTTTATGTGATTTACCATTATCACTATAAGCTAGAAAGATATTTTGTATTATGGCTTTTGATGTAACAGCCAATAGAACGCACACCCAGTCCATTTTGTACATTCATTTAGCATCATTTACTTAATGCAGTATTCAACAGTGACATTTTGCATTAATCGGTAACTTTACTCTTGAGCAGTTTATATTCTCCTGCTGCGACTTCAATGTAATGTCCCGTCAACACACTACAAAATAATAATAACGTACAGGAAGAAATAAACAACTGAAGTAAATAAACACTAAATAACCTCTAAGTGATGTTGTCATTTAGTAATTCAAACGTTATCAGTAATGGATTCTATGAAATAGAAATTATTAATGGAAGAGAGAGGCAGAGTTATAACTATTTTGTTTTATTGTTTAACCCTCTTTGAGTCATTAGTAACTCTTTAAGTTGCACATAAAGTTAGCGCCAATAGACGTGAAACTTGCTGTAGCTAACCAAATGTTTACAACTTGCTTTAATTTTCAAACAGCAAGCTAAGCAGGACAGACATAGCTTATTTACACAATCATCTTCATCACTGTAAACCAAAAATTAAAATAATGAAGAATGCCTTATCTAATCATTTCAACTTTATAAGGTTGTTACTTGTTTAGAATTTACTTTCTCGGACTATTCTCTAAGTCATACAATGTTGTTTGAGCGTATGCCTGATATTCTCTCTCATTGACAGTTTGGCTTACAATGCTTTTCACAACCCCAATTCATACCTCTCAACCTCTTAGCGCAAAAAAATCTGGACAAAGCCAAAAATAAAGGGGGAACAAAGGTACCAAAATATGGATAGATTTTAAGTCAGAAAATAATGGCAGACATTTGTTTCAGACTTCACATCCTTACAGAAAACTCCATGCTAATGCAAAATCTATTATTCTATTAACTTTCTAAGTTTGTAAGAGCAATATTTAAAAAGTGTCCATATCTTTGGGTGTTTGTCCCCCCATTATTTGTGACTTTGTCTAGATTTCTTGCTCTAAGACGTTGAGAAGTATGGAAGGATATGAAGTCTGAAGCTCAAATATCTATAATTATTTATTGACTTTAGTCCTCAGTGATTTGCTAGAAAACCACAAATCTTTTGAGGAACAGACCAAAATATGTGACAAAAATCTGGACAGTTAAATGATATGCCCCCATTCCCCACTTCATTTGATCTTAGGCTTTGGAAGAATACCAGCTATCCATGTGTGCCTTGTACTTGTTTCCTTGAAGTCTAAAGACTAGATGCTAGAGCCCAAAACTCATTTGATTGAAGGCCCTCTAGCAATTATATGTTATGCTCTTATTATATAAATTTCAGCATAAGGAGCAAGAATGTGTTAATGGACTCATCTGCATTACATCATCTCCTCTACTCCATGTACTGGTAGGCTTACTGTGGCAACAAAAGACACCTCCTGCATACCAAAAAATTGAGATAGACATTAACTACCCCTCCCCACATTGTGTCTATATTACCCGATTGAAAGTTTAAGTTAGCGAATACCTAAACGTCGACCTGGTAATATCGAAAAATTAAAACAGCAAATGGCTGATTTAATGTAGGGAATGAATTCTCTTGGTGGCAAAAAAAAATTTTAAACCAAAATAAAGTGGGGGGCTTCATCCCCCACATCCCCCCAATGTGGGGGGGGCTGTGCCCCCCATGCCCCCTAACTAAATATACCAACTCCGAGATCGCTCTACATTGGGGAAAGGGGAAAAATCTGCATAATGACCAAGGGAATTCTTTCTCTGCGTTAAATTGGCCGTTCAAGTTTTTTTGCTTTCGCTATTACCAGATCGACGTTTAGGTATTTGCTAACCTAAATGTTTGATCAAGTAATAGGAAACCCCCACGTTAGCCTGCAGCACCTGGTTTTCTAGGTGAACCAGGGTCATAGACAGTGTGGATGCAGTCACATTTCCACATTAGTGGACCCATGTGGATTCTGCTTTATAAATGTTTATTAACTCTTTCAGTAAATGAACAAGTGAGAAGAGCGTTTCAGCAGTGTTAATAGAGAATATAAACAGACTGGGTATCTTTAAAACTATTTTAACATGTGTTATTATAAGAATGTATATGTAAATGTCAGTTTAGAAACCTTTAACTATATAAGATCTTTTTAATACTAAAATATTAGTTTATTTTCTTGTTAACTGTGTTTTAGATCCCAAAATCTGGTATAACTATCTTTCTAATGTAATATAGTTTGTATGTAGGACCTCTCCTCACCAGTGTTTCAGATTTATGATTGCAATTTTGTGTACAAAGTCTTTGTGAAGCATTTCTCCACAAGTCCTTTCAGTGAGCAGGTTCATAGGTACTTACTAGACTATTGATCGGTGAGAACCGTAAGGAGTCTATCCCTACCTTCCTATGGTAATTATCCCCTATATTTTGTAATATGAATTTCCAAAGATGAGCCGAATAAGAATATGTTAAAGAAGTTGCACGTTTCCTCTATACTTGAGAGCTATTGGTGCTAAATTGGCGGAAGGGAAATGATTTTGCAATTTCACATCTATTCATTCAAGTTACTTTTGAACAGAGTAAGAGAAGTATTTTTTTTTACGTGGAGAGAAAGACAGTTCCATAGAAGTGGTTTTCTCTGAGATACATCCCTATCTCTTCAGCATTTTCTGTTAATTTTGCAAAAGAGATTGAGGTCCGATGAGCCAATCTCTCTGATACCATTCAATTTCTGAACATCTAACAGGTCTAACAGAACAGGGTCTGTTGAGGCTGTAGATGTGAGGCAGTGGGTGCTTCTCAGTAGTCTGTAAGATAACAAGAAGAGAGCTAAGGCTTTGAGACAGTCTGTGTGGTTTAATCCATTGACTTTGTTAATGAGGAAGCATTGTGGGCATTCCAGCTGTGACAAGTGCTTGGAAAACTACATACCAAAAGGAACAATATACTCAGTGATTGACCTAATAGGTCTGTAGTACATAGTCGAAGTTTAATAACTTTGAACATGGAATGTTCGAACCATACTTTTCGAAGTTAAAAAACTTCGACTATGAATAAAAAAGAAAAGAAAAGAAACTGTTGTAAGCAGGGGGGCAAGCCCCCATGCAGCCCCCATACCCCCCGCTACTTAAATATACCAACTCTGAGATCGCACAACATTGAACAAAACAGAAACCTCCCCTTACAGAGATTTCCATTGAAATGCTCGAACATCTGCAAATTCGAACTTATGGTCTCGACCATATGAGGGTCGAACTTGCAGAAGTTCGACTATCTGATAGGAACCCGACCTAATGAGTTCTGAGTACAGAGGGACGATTATAGCCTTGGATCTGGATGCCATACCCTTAGATATAGGCTATGTGGTGAAAAAGGATTTCTGTGTAATAGTGGATACATGTTGATTAAAGGACAGTTCATTGCCAGCACAAGTTCCCAGATCTCTAACTACAGGATCGGTTTTCAAGGGGGATGTTGTTAATGTGATAGTTTCAAAATTATACATTTCTTGGCATTTTGTTTCAGTCCATGGTTTTAGCACCAAATATTTGTTTGGGAAACGACATCTTGTAGGGTCCTGGTGCCATCAGAGGAGTTTAGGATAGCACTATTTGCAGTGTTTTGCAAACGTGGTCATGCATAAAATCTCCAGACTGATTGGATGTTGAAGAGAAAAAGGAAGACCTACATTTCTTTGTATTTGTAGTCTCCAACAGTACAGTTGTCTTTTTACAAAGCCCAGGATTGGTGTCTGAAAATACAGAGGATGCAAGTGTTGTGTCTGTGTATTATTTAGATACCATTTTAATCTTTCTCATGTCTAACCTGGTGAGAGAAATCATGAGAATCATTGATGCCATGAATCCCTGAATCCTGAGAACCTCTCTGGCTGAAGTCTGAGACAAAGTTGAGAACCTGAGGAAGGTTTTCAGATAAAAATCCACTCTTTCTTGTGTCAAAAAGCACTTTTGCTGCAGGGTGTCTATAATGCGTCATAGAAAGATGATGCTGTGTAATGTAGTCAGTGAGGATTTTTGAATGTTTATCTGGAATCTCAGATTGGTCAGAAGAGATAAAACCCATGTTAAGGACTCTTGACATCTGGGAGAAGACTAAAAAGACAAGCAAGTCATCTAAATATGAGAAAATGTAAGTGCCATTCGGTCTGCAATTAGTTATGACACTTTATAGACACCCTTGGAGCAGTAGCTAACATAAAGGGTAAAGCAACAAATGAACATTGTAACCCAGACACAGAAAATATGAGATATTTCCAGAAACCTTTGACTATGGGAATGTGATGTTATGCATATTTTATGTTCAATATTGTTATAAAGTAATGGGGAATGAGAGATAACAGACTCTGAAGGGTCAACATCTTGAATTTTGGAACTTCCAAGATCTAGAACTGATCTCCAAGAAGACTCTTTCTTTGGTACCAGAAACATTCTGGAATAGAATCCTTTTTCCCTTTAATATAATAGCAATGGACTTCTTCTGTGGTCTCATCCATTAATGTTATGCTCTAGAGAATTTGGGCTTAGATCGGCAGGCTTTCAAATGTGGCAAAGTGTACCTAATATATGTGTGAAACAAAACAGTAACAGTCATGAGTGGCTTATCCAACAGATCTGATGCATACAAATCTACCATGTTGGGCATTGGCACAATGGTTAAGGTGTCACTTTTGATCAGTGTTTTGTTATTGACTAGGCATGTAATAGTCCACAGACGGATTGCTTGTATTAACCTATGGATCTATGACTCCCAGGGTGAGCAAACGTTGAAGAACCTGAAGAAAAAAATATTTTTGGTTCAGAGGGTGAGGAGGAACTCCCCTGAAAGGATGCTTTTGTATCTATTGCCAGATGTACCCCTCCTGAGCTCCCTTTAACACTCATGAGTCTGTCACTATCTGTTGTTGGGACAGGGGCAGGAGAGGAGGGGGAGAGGGGAAGCATATTACCTTAGTGATTCTGAGGTTGTAGACTGTGCCTTTTTTTCTGAAATGATCCTTGTTTTTATTGTTCCCTCCTGACATCTCTTTTTGTTTCATTATTTGGTCTGAGAAGGCGGGGATTTTTTGCTTTCTAAAATATGAAAGAGGATTTTGGAGATTTGTAAGGGAAACCCTGAAAAATCTTAGAAACTCACTGAATTAATTTCCCTTTCTTATCAAATTGTTTGAAGACCTGAGTAACAAATGGGACAAATAAAACCTCCTTATCAAAAGCTGAATTCAAAATTTCAGACGTCATCTGATTGGAAAACTTTTGATTTCATACCCAGGTATATATCCTGAAAGTAGTAGCAGAAGCAGAGGCTCTAGACACAGTATCTGCACAATCATGCACACTCCATAAGATCTCCATCTTGAGACATCAGTATTCAAAATGCTGAGTGCTGAGACAATGAAAAAAAAGATCAAAACTGCTGGGAAGCATGAATCTTGAACATCACTTTACTGCTTTAAACTTCTTTTTTGCAGGGGGGGACAAGCCCCATGCATCCCTGATTTGGTGGGTAAGCTGCCCACACCCCCTGAGCTTATATATACTAACTCCAAGATTACCATACCTAGGAGCAAAGGGAATATTCTGAGAAATGTCCATCATACACTTCCTATATGCAAGTTCATTTTTTTTCAGCCACTCAGTCGCCATGTTTTTGGACTTGTTCTAGAAGGCCTCATCATTTTAAATGGTTATCCATTAGGGCATGTTTAGATATTTGTGAAATGTTGGAAACAATAGAATTCAGATAGAGATGTCCTTTAGGTAAATAGCAGTAGACAGGTCTCTCAAACTGTACAAAAAAGCACAAACTTTCACGTGACTGATAGTTAAAAATTCTATAGGCCAAAGTGGAAAAACAAAAAATTCTCTTATCACATCTGTTTAGAAAACTTCTCCTCTTTGCCTAGTGAGGAAGGGTTGAATAGCACTATGAGCTGATTCTCTGCTGGCATAGATGTTGATATAGCTGCAGTTGTGAGAACAAGTGCTTGTTAGTTTGAGAAACTTTGCAAAGCCAATCTGATTTTAGAGGGATAGAGGGTTGTTATAGACAGCACTATATACATCCTCCAAGGCAGACACAAGCAGAGGAGGAATAGGCATAGAATAAGGCATACCCACTTGTAACATATCATAATATTTCCTCAGTTCAGGGGGGATAATTGATTTTCCCATAAAAACACCTCATTCTTCCTGGCAATAATCTGGAAAAAGGAAAATTCCTCCAAGGAGATTGTAGGAGGCAGTGTTCCTCAATATCAGAGTTTTGGGCTTAGAATCCTGCAGGAGAAGAAGCCTCATGTCTGTCTATGTCAGAATCCTATGATATTTCCTCAGGAATATTCTGAATAACCTGAATTACAGGTACTGTATTCTGTTTACCAGGACTAACTGTCTAAAATTGTTTTTGGCTAAGGTAAGAAAAGCATCCTCTTATAGACACCATGTCTTCTGATGAACAATTTAACTTTTTGCTTTTTTCTTTACAGGTATCTGTAGTGACCAGCTTGGGGAACAAATGTCTGCCCCATCAAGAAGTCATTAACCAAGGGGACATCCAACTTCATCTCCGGTATGTCTCCATGGTCCAGTGAAGATAATTCCCCCATGCCCATCTCAGACACTGGAAGAGCCAAAGAGGACATGGCTGACCCCCAATTCATAGTGGCAAAAAGGACTGCACCAGAGGAAGCCAAAGAGGTTAATGAGTGATCTGATAAATGACGGCTGGCCACTGCAGTGTTATCCACCATCAGCTAAGGTGAAGACCGAGCCAGTCCAGTTAACAAGGGCTCTCTGGTAAGTTTTTTTTTTTTCTTTCTAGGAACAACAGAATTTGGACCAGCAGGGGCAGGGTAAGTATCTGTGTTCTGACAGAGAAGGATACTTTGGATGATGTAAAAAATGCTGGATTGAGTCAGTCAGAAGGTAAGCTGTAAAATAGTTTCACAAACAGCATGCTTACACACATAAAATTCCCCCAAAGCACTGTAATGCATAAGTACTACAAAATACTCCTGTCAGAAACCCCTTTTGAATAAAATTAGTCTGACACGAAATAATGGCAGATAAGTTGTCACAATCTGAACACAAGCAGTACTTCACCCTTAGAGTTCCCTGCCCACATAAAAACACTTCCCCACACTGAACATTTGATAAAACACACAAAAAAGTTTACATAAGCAGTACACTTCCTCACAAAATAAGCCCCAGAATTAGCCAAAGCTAAAAACAGTAGTTCCTGATAGGAAATGTTTTTTTCACTACTGAAGAAGTATGAGGCTTCTTAATGGGCTAGAACCACTAAATTAAAATAAGGGTAAAAAATGCTTTTTAAATATATATATATGGGAGTGCACATCACAACACTTGTTTCTTGTTTGTACAATTGGCATTGAAACAAAAATATATTATGTGTTAGAACTGAAACAAAAATACATTATTTGTTAGAACAGAACAAGAAGAGTTAAAATGGATATTCAGATTTAGAGTATACATCTTTCCAGGACTGAATGAGATGGTGACTTTAAAACCACATCTTAGACAATTAAGCGATCAAGTTCAGTGAGAACTACCTAAGACATGTGACTGCTTGAATAACTATTTAAACAGTGTTGTATAAACTGTCTAAGGGTGGCCATGGTGGTGCAGCGGTTAGCATTGCCGCCTTACAGCAAGAGGTTCTCTGGTTTTATCCTTAGCTGGGGTGCTTCTGTGCAGAGTCTGCATGTCCTCCCTGTGGTTGCATGGGTTTCCTCTGGGTGCTCCGGTTTCCTCCCACATCCCAAAGACATGCTGTAGGTGGATTGTACACTCTAAATTGGCCCTAGGTGTGAGTGTGTGCATGTGTGTGCCTTCTGTGGAAGGGTGGACACCAGGCTGGCAACTTGATACTGTAAAGCTCTACTGCCAGTCATGAGCAGACAGGTGATCCACTGTGGCGACCGCTAACCGGGAAAAGCTGAAAGAAGACGTTCTATAAACTGTCTGACATCTGCCTGGTGAAAGTGTTTTAAACTTTTGATTTTAATTGATTTTTTATTGTTTCCTTTCTCTCATTGAATAAAGTCCTGACTACATTCAAGATTCTGATCACTTTATTGTTTTTATTGATAAACAGCGAATGACCCAAAGATCAACACCCATAAAATCAACCACAAAAGGTCGACTTTGAAATGTCAACACACTACTATGCATGCACCAAGTAAGAAATCTCAATTCATGCAAAACAACATTTAAAAAAACATAAAAAAACATTGTTTTTTGCAGGGGACAAGCCATGCAGCAACCCCCCTCCCGCTAATTATATATACTAACTCTGAGATCACACAATCTCTGAGAGAAATCACCATCTATGTGTGCAACTAAATTTTATCGATTAAACAGATGTCGACCAAAGGATATATTGTAAAAACAAATGTATTCCTGTATGCCTGTTGCCTGCATGTTTATATTGTATTTCTGTTGTTATATGTTGCTGTAATATTTTAGTTAAGCTCATTTATATATTCTTAGCAAACTACTACTTAAACTAAGTCTACTGCTTGTGCCTTAATAATGTTCTTTTTGTTGTGGAGCTTTTCTCCCCGGGTCTCCGCTGTAAATTTTTTCAACCTAGTCGGACACTACCCAGTTCACAAATGTAAATAAATAAACACACACACACACACACACACACACACACACACACACACACACACACACACACACACACACACACGTATGTATGTGTGTATATATATATATATATATATATATATATATCTATTAAAAATAGTAAATAATTAAATTGTCTGTGTGTAAGGGTCCCCCAAAGGGCCTTATCTTCCAGAAAATGAGCTGAAGTGCCTACTGCTGTTCTTGTGAAGCCTCTGAGCTACTTCTTCATGAGGAGGAAAGAAAGTGCTGAATATCTACAGCTTTTTCTCTGATTTCCCCACCTCAGTGCTGACCAGTCAGCTGTCAGAGTAGACATCTGTGAGGCAGCTAGTGCTTTTGGAAGCTGTCTGGTTGTTGTTTCTTGAGCAAGATGCAACCCATATAGGCTAAAGGCTACTGCAACAGTGGGAATGGTGAACACTGATGGTTGCTGTCCTCCATTCATCTGTTATAAAGTCTTTTTTGAAGATAATATTACAGCCCTCTGTATGGAGCCTAATAATTCCTGTTAAAGGCTAGCCAGTAGGCAGCCTGATATGTTATCTGACCCAACAGATGTAGTGTTCTGGGTCTTAAATATTATATTGAGAACTTGTTCTTGGGAGTTTTGCTGAGGAGAATGGATGTGGGTATTTGTTCTGAGAGTACTGGAGGGGAGAGTGCAGTGAAGTGGGAATTTAATTTGTCTACTAGTAGACTGTCTATGTCTTCTGGGAGTGAGTATGTAGTCCATCCATCCATCCACCCATTCGCAACACTTTTTTCCCATTTTTGCACATGGGGTCATGGGGTCACTGCAACAGTGACAATTATCAAGAGCCAAGGTTTACACCACAGGTTGGCTAGCCCTGCTGCAGTGAGTATGTAATATCATTTACTATTAGCTGTTGACAATGTTAGGCATTGTTCCTGGCATTTATAATACAGTGAAAAAGGCTTTCTGGTTATATTTCACATGGGTAGCAATTTTATTTCATATCTGGCTTTGGTTAATTTGGTCAGGATTTGGAATTTCTTATTTTGTTTAGCAAGATCATTTTTTTCTTCTTGAGAGTTTCATTTTTATTTTTGTGTACTGAGTTTTTTTTTCATTTATTATAGAGCCTGTTCATATTAGAGTCTACCATAAACAAGGATTATTTTTGAATTTGGCATTGTATTTATTTCTGAGAGGGACAGATGCATCTATTGAAACTATTTACATATGCATAAAACTTTGCAGCAAAGGATTCCGCATAAGTAATGGGGTTGTCAAAATAGAAGGGGCTTCTGAATTTAGACAGGTCATCACACAGTTTTAGTAGACTAGCCTTTGTATAGACTCTGAGCACTAATGAACTGGAGGATGTCTGATTTCAATCTTAAGGTTAATGTGATGTGGTCCAGTTTGACCAGGGAGGAGATAACAATAGGCAGGAAGCAGAGCTGTCCCATATTGCTAAGGGACAAGTCTAGGATATTATCTAACCTGGTTGGTTTGTGGACTAACTGGTCCAGATAGTTTATACTTATGACTAGCTACCACAATAAACATTAATGAAAAAGTAATTAAATAAAATGAGCAAATTAATTTTAAAGCATTCATACATTATCAATTAATTATAATACTTTGCATGCATCAAAATTATTTGAATTTATTGATGTTTATATGTGTATAGCTTTTTAATGACACATAGTTTTTCTTCCCACCCCACTTCTCAGAGACATGCTCAATGGATTTTCTACTTGTACCTAAATAGACCTTTTGTTCCATCAGGTATGAGAGCCAGGCATGCCAAAGCCCTGTGGCCCATTCATCCCTGCCCAGGAACTCTAATCAGTCCATTTAGTTAGTTAGTTATTACTTTTTTATGACCAGATGGGTGAAGTGGCCAATCAATATTAATCCATTTCAGTCATTACCTGGGCTCATAGAGCATATAATAATAGAAGACAGTTAAACTATAACATTGTTCCATAAAAAGTATTTATAGTATAATGAAATACAGCAGTATTTGCAATAGTATACAAGTTACATTAGTATTTACTGCAGTGCATAGTTTTCTGTACACGGATTTAACAATTATCATCAGCAGAATGGTTAATAGAATAAGTTCATGGAGGAGAGAAGCATATACAAAAATGAGGAATGATTAACAAAATAACATCATGGCAGGGAGAAGAATATAATAAAATATAGGCTTAAACTTGTTGTTAGCTTTTGTCAGTAAAGCAATTGCAGGAGGATTTGGAGTGAATATTTTTTTTAATATTTTCTTGAAGTCTTTTATGCATTTCATCTTTTTTTATTCTGTGGCTAAGTGGTTAAAGGTAGCAGGTTCCAGTCCAGAGATAACTCTTTCACCTAATGCAGTTTTGAATCTTGAGAATGCCAGGGTGAGACAGCCAGCCTGTGAGCTTCTAAGACTATATGAGAATAGGAGGTTTTCTTTTTATAGGTAGACAGTAACCTTGTTTTAGGATTTTATATTTCAGTGTGCTTAAGAGAAAGGTAGCCATGTGAGTGACTGAGAGCTTTTTGGCAGTTTTAACTACAGTGCAGTGATGAAGTAAAGGATCAGCCATTCATTCTCTCTCTTGTGAGAGGTGATGGAGACCGGTCCAGCTTTTGGAGTGACTTGTCCATCCCTCTGGCTTGATGACTTGCATTTACTGACTGGCTGAGAGTAACTGACATGCATGCATGCTCCATAATACTTCCTCTTTCTCCTAGCTATACAGTAGACAGCTCTGAATTGACAGCATGAGCAAAATACCAGCACTCAGCCAATACCTGATGTCATCAAATCTTTGGGTCTTACAGACTCATTCTGTCTCAGGGTTTGGCCACTCAAACTCATCCACCCCTCCATGGTCTCGCAGGCACATGTGGCACTAACTGAATATAGGTCATCTGGGCTCTAATCCCTCTATGTCATGGGAATGGATCTAATAGCATTGCTTTCTGCTATTTCCTATTTTTATTCTATTTTTCAGTTCACCCTAAAAATTGTTTTTTTTTTAACTTTCAGCTCTCATAAGACTCATTAGTCATAAGTATTTCTTTTCTATGATGATCTGGGGATTTTGATGGATTTTATTCTGATTGAATGACTTGCACACTATCAGATCAGAGGCAAATGAAGACTCGGGGAATCAAATCAAGTTCTACATTATATAACTTATTAAAGCTTAAAACTCTAATATGCTGCACTTTGCACCATAATATTTACAATATAAGCTTGCCAACCAGCAGACCTAAGTTCATGCAAACTGCAAAAATGCAATAGCAAAGAACTTCAAACTTTGTTAGCAAATAAAGGCCTTGTGTCATATACTGCATCCTTGCTAACTGTAGTACAACTATTATGACACCCACAACTCATGAAGCATATCTAAACAAGCTTGAGTCCCTTGCTGTTGAGCCAAACACTACTAATCTTTGGGATTTCAATTATTTATCTACTAATTGGAATATATACTTTAAAAACAAATATGATCATTGCTTCCTAGACTTCATCAGTGGAAGCTCACTTGACCAGATTGTATGCTCCTGTATGAGAGGGTTAGCTCTGTAGCAGTGACAGTGGTGCAACATGTAGCACACTTGCTTTTGGTGCAGAAGGCTGTGAGTTTAATTCCCATGCCAGGTAAGTTCATTACTGATACTGCAATTCAACATAAGGGGGGGGGGTGCTGCACTCCTGATTGTGCAGTCCTTCAGATGAAATGTCAAATAGAAGTCCTATCGGCTTCAGTTGATGGCAACTCAAGTGGATGTAAAAGATCCCACAGCACCTATTGAAAAGGGTAGACATCCTTTATTATATACATATTTACATATTTACAAAAAATGACATTAAATTGACATTCATCCACCCTTTAAAATGTTTTTGCTTCATATTTGAATAGACCCCCCCCCCACTCCTTTTTTTTACATATTGTATTTGGTATCATGCAATTTCTATTAAACATAATCTCATACAATACAAAACATTTTTTTATCCAATTTTGAAATATTTCTTACTACATTTCTTATAAAATCCATATTCAGTCATATCCATATGTATCTGTTTACTATCCCATATTTCTTTCAAAATATTCTTCTCTATTTTTTTCTATATATGTCTATATTTTTTTACTCTTTTACATGTTAAAAGAAGATGCTCTCAGTTTCTAATTCACCTCATTTCATGATCTTTTTTATAAGTCAAATTTCCTTTTATTGGCAATCTGTTAATTTGTAACCTCCATAAAAATGCTTACAGTCAGCATTCTTCATACACCTTTTATTGTTTTGTTTTATTGCTTTTATTTTCTTTTTCTTCTATTAAATTTCCCTATGGATTCACACAGTGATTTTGTATAATTATGTTTTATACCATATTTTTCTATTTTTTATATCTCATATTTTTCTATTTGTTCTATCTCCTCTATTATTAACTTCCATGCTTTTATTTTGTCTTGATTATGTTGTCATTTCTCCAGTCACTCTACCATGTTTATTTAATTTTAGTGAATTCCATTCTCTTTCATGATGTTTTCTTAAATAATCTTACTACCAGCTTGTCTGCTTTCTCATTTATCTATTTTAACACCCTATATAGAGTTATCAATGCCCCATATACTACAGGGCTTAACAAACCCAATCCCCCATCTTCCTTATCCATATGTAACACTCCTCGTTTAACTGGGGTTAACCTATATCCCCAAATAAATCTAAACATCACTTTTATAAACTGTTTCTCTGAATCTTTTGGTATCATATATACTCCAGCCACATAAGAGTTGTTTCCAATCCCATAAGGAAGCAATAAGATACACTTTTTTTCCTAAAAGACAATCTATGCCTTCTCTACATAGCTCTAATTCCTTTAACTCTTGTAAAGGTTTCACTCAATACACCAACTTTTATTCCTAATACCAAAATGTATTTATTTTTCCAAATTGAATTCCATTTAACTGTTAATCTGATCCAAATACCGTTTTCTCTATTCAGTAGCATCCCCATTTCTTGTAACCTAATCTTTACAGACAATATAATTTTTTCTATCCTTTTTCTGTCTTTGGTCATAAGAATAGTATCATCGGTGTAAGATATGAGCATAGAATATTCAATACCGGTATTCTATATATACTGTGCTTTTCTCATATTTTCATTTGTCTTTTTGACTAGCCAATTCATTACTGTTACAAACAAAATACTACTCATTGGGCATCCTAGTTTTAAACCCTAAATCATATCTATTTCTTCACTTAATCAACCATTTATCAAAATTCTTATTTTACTATTCCTATATACTGATCTAATTACTGTTTGAATTTGTTTACTAAAATTGTATTCTTCCGTTATTTTCCATAACATGTCATGATCTATGGTTTACTATTAAAATATCAAGTTAAAAAAAGGTACTTATCAGCAAACTATGTCACCAAAAGTACACATTACCTAATGGTCCTAATGTTGAAAATCGGCTGTTAATGCCAGAAATGTCAAACACGACATTTTACTGCACTTAACAGCAATTCCACCCTTGCCATAACTCTCTAACTAGTACACCTAACATCCCGTTTATGCAGGGGGGAAACTACCCTGCACCTCCGTGTGGTGGGCTGAACTATATATTCCAACTCCAAGATCGCACTACAGTGAAGAAAGGGATGTATTTCCCTTACCGCACTGTACTGCGATCCCTGTACATAATCGACCATTCATATTTGCGAATGCACAGTACATTCGCATATATAATGTTCGATTATGTAGCTTGCACACATATGAACTATTAGAGCATCTGTAGTTCGAATAGTTCATAGGCGTACAATGCTACGTCGGCATTGTAATAGTAAACCATGATCTGTCATATCAAATGCTCTATTAATATTGCCCATCAATAACTGTGCTTCATTATTTTCTTTTTTAACATCATCTACCACTTTCCTAACAATCATTAATAGTTCCTGACATCCTTTTCCTTTAACTCCATAAATATTGTCTTCTAATAACTTTTCTATTTTATTCCTTATTCTTAATAACATTGCCTTCCTTCATATCTTATAATTTGTATTATTTAACACAACTGGCCTCCAGTTTTTCATCTGATCTTTCTCTCATTTCTTCCAAATACATTTAAAAATTCCACTACTGACTTGTGTATAACAAATACCATCATTTTGCTTTTCATTCAACACATATACCAAGATTTCTTTTTGACATTGCTCCATATTCTTACATATTAAATAGTCTATACCATCTGAACCTGTTTTGGAATTAGGATTTGCTTTCTTTATCACCATGTCTAAGTCCATTAAAGTAATCTCACCATGTCTATTTCCATTAAAGTAATCTATTTATCAATATTTTTATTTATTTCTTCTGTAAATTGCTTAGCCTTCCATTTATTTTCATTTTTCATCTCTCGATTTTCCTTACCATCTCTTCAACATACTGTACTACAATATTCATAGTACTGCCTTGTTTTTTTAACTTTGCCATCATTATTTTTCATTTCTGTCATTATACCACTTTTTTCTTGCATTATTTTACTTAAATATAGAGACACTTCTTCCTTTTTTCCTTGCAAACAATATCTTTGCTTCTGCAATAATTCTTTATGTTTTCTTGATTTATTTTATAAATCTGTTCTTCTTTTCTATAACATACTTTCTCATTTCTTTCTAAACTTTCTAATACCTTTTTCTGCATTCCCATATATTCTTTTTCCTCTTTTTGTCTTATTTCATATTACCATTGTATATATTTTTTCCAACACCATCCACCATTCTGACCAACTACTGTAGCATTCTCCTATAGTCATATGATCTTTCTGTAATTCCATTCTATTATCTTTTCCTTTCTTATTCCACAATTTATCATTTATTCTTTTAATCCCATTTCCAATTTTTATAAGTTCTTTATTTTCTTCTATTTCTATCCATATTACCATATGGTCCAAAAAATCCAGTTTCCACTGCTTCCTCTATGACTATTTCTATACTTTTAGATACTAAGAAATAATGAAGCTCTGTTTTAACATTCCCTCTCCTATATATACTTGTGTTTATATTGCCTAATACTATATTTTCACACTATATGATTTCCCTCATGTTTTCTTATCTGGCCTGTCTTTTTTATTTGTATTACTTAAGTCACAACTGAAATCTGCTGTTGCTATAATATCCATATTTACTATTACATAACCCAGTATGTCTTGAATCAACCTTTCTCTCTTTTTGTATACTACATATGCATATACTGCTATAAGTCTGTAAACTCTATTTTCCCATCTTATATCCACCACTAATACTCATCTTCGTCTAACTAAAGTAAAATCCAAGCTTACAATTGTTGTGCAATATAGTACAGCTATCCCTGAACAGGTTTTTCCTCTCAAATTCCATACTATACCTCCTGTCCATAACATTTCTGTTTGTAATCTCTCTTCCTTTGTTAATCCTCTAACATCTTCTAGTACTGTTATTCTACCTCACATTTATTACACCACATTCTCCTTGCAAAATGTTTTATACTATTAACATTAACAGATAAAATGATAAGATTATTTGTTTCTTTCCTCTTTAAGCTATATGAAATTATGTATTTCTATCCATGTCCTTTCTTTTTTACAGTTAAGCCTAAGCCGTGGAATATCATTTTTCTTTATTTTACTCTTTTTGTAATAGAATGCTTCTTTTTAACTACCCTCCAAACTGTATCTTCTCAAGCACCTATTTTACCTTCCTCCCTTTCCTTTCTGTCACTCTCTTATTTATGTATATTATTATTTGTCTTTTCTACTAAATCATGCTGTTGTTCTTCCTGATGTAATTGTTCCTTATTTTTTTCACCTTCACTTACATTTTCTTCTATATAAACATTTTCTTTTTGCTCATTTGTACAATCCATCCATAAAAGCTCTGGCTGTTTTCATTTATAACATTTCATTTCACATTTTTTGCATCATGTCCAAACACTCCATGTACAATGAATTTCTTCTTATCACAATTACCAACAAAATGTCACACTTTCCTGCAAAAACAAAATAAAAAAAACTTGTTTTCGGTTGTTCCCAGTACTTTACAACAACTCTATTTTCTTCAGCATTAATTAATTATTCTTGGAATATGTACACTTTTTTTTAATTTTCCATTTTCAAAATAACATTACAACCCCATCTCTCAGCCCATAGTCCTCTGTTATCAATTACTTTTGAAATGTTTTTAACTTCTTTATAAAAAAGTCTTTAATAAATATTTTTTACAGTTTCTCTTTCTGTCTCTGAAACTGTATATGCACTTTCTTTTGTGTTTCATGGTAAAAAGTCTTAATAATATAGTTATTCTATGGATGTATATCTTTTCTTTTCTTTCACCATACCCCCCCAAAAAAGTCTCTAGTCCTGTAGTAGTCTCAAAAAATGTCCCAATCTGTCTCTTTTTTATTAAAATAAATGCACTTAGCTCTTATGCTTTGATTCCTAAAGGCACAATCGATGTATCCCGTGTTATGTACCTCTCCATTTTGGCACAATCACTGTACCCATGTTACGTACCTCTCCATTTTGGCACAGTCGCTGTACCTATGTTACATACCTCTCCATTTTGGCACAATAGCTGTACCTATGTTATGTACCTCTCCATTTTGGCACAATCGCTGTATCCCATGTTACATACCTCTCCATTTCTTTTTCTTCCTTACTCTGTATACAAATAACATACTTCTTTTTTCCCTCTTTCCTCCATCTTCCTATGCTGTTTTCTTCTCTCTTCTTCCTTACTGCTTCTGCAAATGTTTTCTTATGACTATCCTTTACCTTTTCCTTTAAGATCTTAGGTTCATAGGTTCATAGGAAGGTACTAGGCTATTGGCCCTAGGGCCTATATAAGCCTAGCCAAAAGGTACCCTGGCTTTCACCACCCAAGAAAATTATTTTCCTGTGCCACTGTCGAGCAAAGCCACAGAAGTGATCCCTGGGGTGAATTTCCTATCTCCCATCCAATCATCAAGATTTTTCTTGAAGAGTGCTAATGAGGAGCTTTGTTTGATATAGACAGGTAGTTTGTTCCAGAGTATGGGAAGTCTCTGGGACAGGAATCTATCCCTCCAGCATGTTCTGTTTATTGTGTTGACAAGGTTTAGATCCCTAGAGCATGTAGCTCATAGGGATTGGGCTTTCTTTAAGTGGAGCATGTCTAAATGTTCTGGGTTTGACATAGCTTTGTGTGTTAGGCAGAGATTGCCTCTGAGTAGGCGATATGCGATGAAGTAAAGCTGCAGTTTTTTTAGACAGTCTGCGTAGGGCATCTGTTTGAGGCCGGTAATCCTCTTTGTGAGGTATTTCTGCGGCCTTTCCAGTTGTTGTAGATGTCTTGTGAGGTACATACCAAAAGGGGCATTGTACTCTATAATGGGTCTAATGAGTGATGAGTAGAGGGGAACAATGACCTCTTTTTTCTTGGATGAGAAACCTTTTGTGATGAGGTGTGCATTGTAGAAGGATTTCCTGACTACTGTGGCGATGTGATTATCAAAGGAGAGACTACTGTCCACCTGTGTCCCAAGGTCTCTTATCATACTTTCGGTGTTAAGTAGACTACCACCTATGTGGTAGTTCGTGGGTACAGAGTTTTTACCAAAAGGGATGACAATGCACTTTTTGGCATTGACCTTGAGACCATGGCTTTGACACCAGGCATCTGTCTCAGCGAGGCCCTTTTGTAGGATGTCCACATCTTTTGGAGTTTTGATTATGGCTCCTAGTTTGCAGTCATCTGCGAACTTCATTAGCCAAATACCTTCTGTGTTAGCCTGTACTTCAGAGAAGTAGATACCAAACAGGAGAAGACCCAGGACTGAACCCTGTGGTACTCCACTTGTCACTGGTTTGAAGTTGGATTTGGAGTCTGCTACTTTCACAGTGTGGGTTCTGTCAGTGAGCCAGTTGGCAACCTATCTTGTGACATAGGGATTTATACCTAGTTTACTAAGTTTATCTATAATTCCAGAGTGGGGGATGGTGTTGAAAGCCTTGACAAGATCTAGATAGGGTGTGTGAACCATGTTACCCTCATCTACGGCTTTGGTGACTGCTTCAAAGAAGTCTGTCAGGTTTAGGAGACATGATCTGCCTTTTACAACCCAAACTGGGTGAGGTCCTGAGTTTGGAGATTACCAGTGTCATTGTTTATAAGTTCCGTGATGATATGTTCCATAGCCTTACAGACCAGGCTTGTTAGGCTAATGGGGCAGTAGTTTCCAGGGTCCGTGGTGGCTCCCCCTTTGTGGAGTGGGATAACTATCGCTGTACATCATTCAGAGGGCACATAGCCTGAGGTGAGGCTATGAGCGAACATGGTACTTAGGTGGGGTGCCAGTTCGTTCTGTAGTTCATGTAGAACACAGCCTGGGATGTTGTCAGGTCCCATGGATGCTGTGTTCTTGGCTTTGGATAGTGTATTTTTTACCTGTGCAACTGTGATTACAGGAACTTTGCATTCTTCTGGTATAGAGATGGGCCCTTTAGGGGATGACAGGGGAGTAAAGTTAGCACTGAACCTATCTGCCAGGATGTTGGCAATATCAGCTGGTTCTGTATATTTAGTGTCATTGTGCTGTAACTCAGAGCAGATCTGAGTGTTACCTTTGAGATTCTTAACATAGCTATAGAATGCTTTGTGGTTGTCTTTAGAGTCAGTGGCGATTTTGTTTTCATAACTAGCTTTGGAGGATTTTATGAGGGATCTCAGCTTCTTACTGAGGCTGACCAGGGAGTTTCTCCAATCATGAGATTTTACTCTTTTTTGCAACAGTTTCTTTCTTCTGTTGTAGAGCTTGTTTATGTCAGGGGATCACCAGATTGGCTTCTTTTTTTTGGAGGATAGCATCTTGGTTCTGTTAGGGATTGTACGATCCATGCACTCATGTAAGTGCTTATAAAGTGCATTTGTGTAAGATTCGGCAGTCATACCTCTATTGTCCATCAGCATGGGTGTTGCGAAGTTTGCCACTTCTGTCTTAAGAAGTGTGAAGTTGGCTTTGGAGAAATTTTTTACTGTGGTTTCCCTAATGGGGGGTGGGGGAGGGATGTGGATGTCTAGGGTGATTAGCTTGTGGTTGGATCTGACCAACGAGGAATTAACCTTTGGTATGGAGCACCGGTTGCCCATGTTGATAATAACCAGGTCTAGGATATTGCTGCCCCTGGTGGGGGTGTGGATAAGCTAATCCAAGGCATTGGAATTTATGAATTCCAGAAAATGTTGAGCACAAGAATTGGTACATGAGTAGTTTTCCCAGTTAATGGTGGGGTCGTTTTAGGGTGTTAGGTTGTGCCCTAATATTTTGCAGTATATCAAGAAATGAGGAGTGGTAATCCTGGGGCATGGTGGGGGATCTGTAGCAAGCTACAATTTGGATTGCAGTCTTGCCCAGAGTTAGTTGCACTTGGATAATCTTGGATGCATTATGCTGAGCAACTAGCCTGGAGGTGTGGATATCCTTAATGAATATGGGTTGCCTCCGCCTTTAGTGTTTCGGTCCAGGTTAGGTGGCCGAAAGGTGTGGTATGGATTATAGCATGGTAATGCAGGGGTACTCTCTGGAGTGTTGAACCAGGTCTCTGTCACTTTAGTTTGTTGTTTGGGATATTTTTGCAGTGACCCTAATGATAATGGACATCAGCTGGGTATAACAGCCCTGTGTTTCTTATGCTTAATCAAACTTTCTGCTTGTGCTCTGCTGATGAGGTCATAACAAGGCCAAAATATGCATATCCACAGTTAATGGGGTTTGGCTTTATTGGCCTGAAATTGTCCATTAAAATGACGAAAAAGTCATGGGCATTCAGAATCGTCAATTAGCTAAAACACCTGATGTTCATACGATGATTTGCATATATCCCATGTGCCTCTGATACAAGACGATTGAGAGGTCACTCAGTGGAAGTTCTAGCTTTGCTGGAGTTTTCATTTTGTTTTTACTGATAGATATTATCATTTAGGAAACAGCAACTTGAGTGAAACATCACTAACAGGATATGTTCGACATAGAAAACTTTGTATAATCACTTATCTAACCAAATGACTTCATCACATTTTTAGTAACAAATTGGTACCCTAACTTCACATCCACTGCATATCACTTCTGTAGTGCAGGATGTGGAACTGGAAAATGTAGAAGAAAATGCTATTAAACAAACAATTATAACGAGCACTATTATTTTTTAAAGTTGTTTTGCAAGGCAATTTTAAGAGAATTAGGAGCAGTCACACTCAGTTGAGTAATAGTCTATCATAACATAATCATCTACATTTCAAACTTATTCCCTTGTCTTGAATATTCCATTATAGGAACAGGAATGCTCTTATTCTATGAGGACCTGGTTATTCTTAGTTCAAGCTTGACAACCTTTGCATCAGCTTT